>NW_022437060.1:3299435-3373898 GCF_009761245.1 Sapajus apella
TACCTACCACACCATCTTCCTCTTGCCCTAAAACACATGCACACCACGCACACACACACACACACACACACACACACAGCCCTAACACTTCATCTTCCTCTTGCCCTAAAACACATGCACATCACACACACACACACACACACACACATGCGCACACACACACACACACACACATTCATATACACTTGAGCACTCCTGGTCTTTTAATAGAATTCTTAAAATTACCATGTTTTATTTTACCACAGGGCAGACTTCCACAGAGAATTCCTCCCATCTCCCCTCATCCAGTGGAACTATCTCACCTCTTTATTATAGAACTAATTTCTACTTTTATTTTTCATGTAGATATACAATTACTTAAATAATGTCTTGGAGAATATTGAGTTGTAACTTGCATGAGGGCAGGATCCTGTATAATTTTGGCTGGCACTAAGAACAAAAGTGTTGATTGAAAGAAATGAATGATTGCATAACATGAATGGCTTCATAGTCCAACATAACCAGATGGCACATTACTGATATCCTGGGTTCATTATTTAACCTTGCTGGTGATTTCACATTTGCTGAATCTGACATATAGACTCTGATTTTATTTATTTGATCTGAAATCCTATGGGGAATGCAGGACAGAGATTGCTAACTATTTATTCTGCATGATAAATGAACTGAGGCTTAGAAGGAGACCATTTTTGCAAGTTTCCTCAACAAGGAAAGTCAGGCAGATGTAGAAATATAACTTACATTTGAATCTCTCTTAAGTTCCTTTCTTCTATGCCTTTTTTGGAACTTAGCTACCATTTTCTTACATTTTCTTCATCATCTTCAATAAACACACACACAATTTCTCTTAAAACTCCTAAAATGTGGTTACTAGGTATTAGAAAAAAATGGTGAAAAGACTACAGTGAATATGCAGTGTTGGCATGAAGAACATAATGGACTTGGTAATCATATAGACCTGGAAGAAACTCTTACCCCTATTCTTAATTGCCTATTTGATGTTCCATAAATGAACTTTCTAAAACTAGAATTTTCTTCAAATATGAAAGAGCATCCACACCTTGTATGAATTATGAAGACTGAGTGTATATAATAAATTTTTAAACAATTGTTGACAATTGTTTGCATATAGTCAGTTCTAAATATATGTTAGAGTTCAAACATTGCTATTTAATGCTATGCCCACTAGTTAGATTTCCTGAGTCCTGCGGGCTGAAATACATACCAAGATGGGGCCAAGCATGTTATCAGGATGAGCTTCACCAGCAGCATTTTATATTTGACACTGAAAGGATAAACTTAATGCGTTTTTTTGAGCAACTTTGAGTCAACCAGATCTTATTTATAAATGAGACAATATTACATTTTTCATTGATCTTTGAATACGAATTTATCCAACTTATTTTTTTCTAGTATTTGGACAATTATGCATTATATCGCTGGTTAATCTGCCCCATTATCTAAGAATTCAGGAAAGGAACAGAAACTCCTCCTGTGAGCCACAGCTGAAAAAAATCTGCAGTTGGTCTAACTCAATTCTTCTGAAGTCACATAGAGGAAGTGCAGACAACTAATACAGGAAGGATATGACCCACTATTTATCAATCAGTAGATAATGTGTTTATAACACAAGAATTACTGGAGATAATATCGAAATATTTCCTGGGTCACCTGCTTGTCTCTATTTATTGCCAGTTTAAGCTTGTGCTTATTTATTGCTAGTTTAAAACCGATCTAAAGAATCTGGATTCATATGTGTTTATTACTTAATATTGGTAGAAACAAATGGATTTGTTTTTATCTCCAGCATTTGGTGGTGAAAATAGTTTTAAAATATTTTAAAAATATATTTTCTCTTTTGTAAAGCAAACCGATACTGAGAGATTAAATAAAACCTATTTTCCTTTTCATGCACATTTTTAAGAGCTAGAAGTAACTAAATTTAATAGTATAGATTTGCTTTAAAAAGCAGGAGCACACCATTTTAATCTGCTAAAAGAATGGGTTATAATTGCATCTTCCAAACTGAACAAGTTTGTTCTCCACCTGAGCCCTCCTTTATTCCTTGCCATTCATAGGAACTCAGCTCTCAGTATGCCATTGAATTACTTTCCCTGTCTCTAGTTGCTACTGTAGACTGCAAAGTTTCCAGACAATCAGTGAGGATGTAAAATTAAGGAGATAAGCAACAAGGGAAGAAAAAGAGTCTGAGGATTTACTGAAATAAAAGGAAACATTTATTAATATCCTACTTTTGCATTTATTAAATAAACAGCAGTGCATTTGGAAGGCTAGAATTCTGTATGAAGATGAATAAATGCTAAAAATATTTATTATTATCTAAATAAAATAATTGCAAACAAAATAAAAGTGTTCAATATTTTATTGATGAATAATATAAAACTTGGCCCATCTTGTGAATGAAGGCTGATATTTAAACCTAGTTCATATAATACTGTATATATTTTGTTTGAATTTTTTCCTGGTACAATGCTAACTAAACCATTCAATGAACAGCAAGCAATAAGTAGATACATCTTCAGTGTCATTAAATTCATACTTTAAGAAATCTACTTATGATCAGTAATCATAATAAATGTCAATTATTTAAAGTAACAGATAATACTGCGAAAATACTGGTATTCAGGCATATATTATCAAAGTGAGAAAATAAATGAGTAAAAATTGTGCCTGTGGTTAGAGGATGTTCTCTTAAAGAAAAGCTACAGAAGCTCCCTGATGTGCCCATATGCAGTAAACATACAGGCACTGAATAATAAAGACTAGTGACAGCCAAATGGTTGGGTAAGGATTCGGTATCCATGAGCTCCACAAAAACTAAAATTGGAAAACTTTCTATTAGTAAAGAGATGGGAAACTGTAAAACCAAAAACAACATTTAAACTATAGATTGCCTACTGATATGGGTCTTCAGGCTTAATGTTAGTAAAGTGAAGAAATGTCTAATGTTCTAGTGATGACTGGAACATATGAATCATGAATGAAGGAATCTCCTAGTGCATGCACTTAGAATGGGGTCTGACACAATGAGGCTGCTCGCTAAATATTGAATGTGTGCATCTTTATACCAAGGTATTTGAAGTCTTAGGTGAAAGAGATAAATTCGTAGAGAAAACAGAGATCTGATTCAAGAAGAAATAAAAAATGTTTAAAAATCATATAAACATTATAGACATATAATCAGTTGTACATAGTAACTAGTAGAAAATTTTTGCTAAATGGTTAAGTAACACTCTTTCAATCTGTCCTATTATTTAAAAAAAAATCACTCCCAATTCATTTTATAATTTTGATACCAAAACCAGAAAAGGACACTGGGAAAAAGACAAAATGTATCTAATACAAGCATACTTGTGGACATCAATGTAAAAGTCCTAAACAGACAACATCTGATTACGGTGGATTTGTAACTAGAGACTCTAAAAAAAAATATCCTGCCTCACAACAACCAAACCCAGATATCACATACTTGTAAGAAACAACTGGACTCTTGTAAATTAGGAGAGTTCTGTAGTGACCATTCAAAGCAAAAACAAACAAGCAAACAGGCAAATGAAAGTTGACCCTGCAGGCATATGACAATTGGGGCTTATGGCTGCCAGTAGCAAAGGTGCTAGATCTTAGGTGACTGGAGCCAAGATGGGGATACCCAGCATCCAGTTGCGAGTATCAGAAGATCAGATCACATATGCTGAGAGGATGTTATTAGAAGCTGATCTGGATTGGCAAACAAGCAGCGGGGATTGATTTTGTCTTGGGGTTAAACTCTGAGAGACGTAATTGTGGAAATATTTATCCTTGGACCAGTAACCAGTAAAATTAACAGTCTGAAATTCCCAGACTTAGGACTGGGGGCTGCAGAATTGGCCAGAGGATAGGTTTAGTTACTAAGGAAAGCTAGCCTGCTTTGCAGAAAAATTCTAGAAATGCAGACACAAAGGACTCCCACAGAGGAAAATCAAACTTGCTTATACAAATAGTTTTGTATTATCTTGTTAAATAAATATGCAGCATTTCACTACTTTTGCATATCTTAGAGAAAGTCTTGTATTTATGTACTGGGAGGTATATGTAGATATATTCATAGCAGCACTGTTCATAATTTTTTTAAAAAGGTTATCCAAAGTGTCATCAGCATTAGAATGTATAAATAATTTATGGTGTGTATATAACTCTATACAGTAGAGAAAAAGAATTTACTAAACTGCATGTGGCAACATAGATAAATCCAGGTACATAATGTTGAATGAGAAAAAAGCAAGTTTTACAAGTATATATACAGTATTATCCATTAAAAAGAGGAAAATTTAAATAGTAACATGGCGGGCTAATTAACAAAAGGTCTAAGACAATTTGAGGGAGCAAGAAAGGGGCTCTGAAAGTTACAGATACACAGCAGATTTCAGGAGTTTGTGCAACATTCTTGAAGGTGGTGAGCACATGACTGTTTACTTGTCATTTTCTTTTTAATTACAATGTGCCTAAATGCCATATGTGTATGTGTGTGGGTTTCTGTATTCTTGGGAATCTATGCTGTATTTTATTCTTTAAAATATTTTATGAAGAGTGCATTGTGACCAGATTGTGACAGCAGGACCTGATTATCAAATATATATTTAAACAGACGGTATTAAGAAACGGAGTGGCAGCAGGGTTGGACAGAAGTTGTCATATTATGATGCCCACCCAGTGAAGAGTGGGGGCTCAGGAGCAAGGATTGCCTCTTCAGAGTTGTCTTGCATTGGTCTTAAGTAGCAGGCCTGATACCGTGCCTCTGTCAGTTACTGGATGCTAGCTGTCCTAGGAAGGGACTATGCAGCTGAAGAAGACCCTAAAGGAGCTGATAGCAGGAGGTTGTCTGGGCTTATACTGGATGCTGCTGGGCAATAAGTCCTTCTTACATGAGGATCAGGGCTGTGCATGACTATGGCTTTGTGTAAATTTGACTTTTTCCTGCTTGACAGTTAACTAAGTGAGAGATGACACTGAGTCTTAATTAAATTTACAATAATAGTAGTAATAGATGACTTTGCTAGTGTCAACTGTGTATCCAGGATGTGTACTGAAACTTTATATACAAAGGTGGAGAACTAAATAGGTCATGGAGCTAGAAAGTGGCAGAGCTGTGCATCAAAGCAAGATGATTTGGTTCAAAAGACATCTCTTGGTTGCAAGACTCAGTTACTTTTTCTCTGTGTAACTGGAACAATACGTATGTCTCATATGCTACCCTTATCAACTCCTTCTTACTTTAAGTGATGATACATAGGGCACACATTAGTGGGTGTTTATGTATGGCTATTGAGAAACTCACTGAGACATAGCAAGTGATATTTATATAAAGTTCTTTAACTCCCCATATCAAAAGTCTTGCAAAGATAAATTGAGGATGAAATCACCACACAAAACCTGGATTGATTAGTCTTTGAAAATGGAACTCATCAAGGACCAGCTCATTTGATAGTCTTGAGGGGAGAACGATATAACTCTACCCAGATGCATTTAGGAAATGATAAAATAACCACTTTGAAGAAGGAAAGAAAAATCTGTAACTTTAGGACCTTAGGCAGATACGTAAACTCTCTAGATCTCAGCTACCTAAAGTTAATTGAAGATACTAGTATTATTTACGTGTCTCATAGTGTTGTTCAAATTAAACACAAGTCCATGCCTACAAAGTACTTAGAGCTGCTCTGACACATACATCTAGTAAAAGCCAAGTACTTTTGTAGGTGTTTTTATATGTAAATAGGAGCACTGCCCTTCCTTAGGATTCCTAAATGTCAACAAGAGAGAGAAAATAGATTCTGCCTCCTGGTGGGGAGTGATAAGTTTCTGGAAGAACCTGTAAGTCCAGATGTAGTGATTTAGACATTTTTCATCGGATTTTTATTGAAATAATTGTATACTTTCTGCAGTTGTAAGAAATAACGTAAAGGAGTCCTTTATCCAGTTTCCCCCAATGGTATCATCTTCAAAACAATGTCACAACTATGATATCAACATGAATGCAATACACTCATCTATCCAGATTTCTCCAGTTTTTTGATCTAGTGCTTTGTTTGGCTAATGTACTCTACCACACAAGTAGACAAGACAGCTGGGCCAGATCTATGTCTGTCTGGCAGAAAATCTGTGCTCTTAACCATTGTGGTAGGAGACATCTGACCACTGTACTTTGCAAAGTCTGAAAAAAGAAAAATCATGCTGACAAGCTCAGTATCCATCACTGTCTAAATTGAATAGTTTATTTTTGTAGTTCCAATAATAACAGGTCCAAAACTCTGTACCCATCTTTCACTTCTTCAATCATTGCTATCCACAAATATGGCTAATTGATAAATGTTTAATAAAGTCAGTAAAAATAGAGGAATGAAAACTACAACAGCAGTATCCATTTGTGATTTTATTACCATATGACAATTTCTATAATAATCAGTATTCACAATCCCTAATCTTTGTAGAAATCCCTAATGTTAGATGTTATTAGTCTTTTACATTGCATAGGTGAGTCAATATATAGAAACTATAAATCATGGACATAGAATTTAATGACGTGGGTCATAACCTGTACTAGATCCTAGATTAATCCAAAATCAAATTTCATAATCTGAACCTTTTGGATCTTTCTGTATTCTAAGAAAAGAAAAATAAGTGATTTTATGAATTACATAAAAATAAAGGATAAATTTATTAAGTATATTCAAGTAATATGAAGAAAAATTGACTTTAAAAGAGACAACTTTCCTATTTTCAGCTTAATATCTATTTGATCCATCTTGAGTTACCAGGGATCAGAGTTACAAGTTAATTTTCACACTTCATGTTAGAAGCCAGTGACCTTTATATATTAAATGACTTTTTGAGCACTGTCTCCTCAGCCCTGAAAGACTGAATTCATTCTTGAATTAAATGTGAAATTATAGTTGTATAGCTAGATACATGTGTTGAACAATGGCAAATTTATTTTCCTCAAAAGATTAAAATTATCAGCCTATCTTTACTAGTTAATTGGGATGATTGAGCCTTGCCTCTGTCCGTCTTCAGGTATATATAATTAGGTAAATTATAAAAATTATGTATATTCTGTTGTTGATATGTCAATTACAGGAGGCTTGAAGTAAAGGAGCTTTTCTGAAAGTCATTAAGATATTCCAACAGGCTGCAATTCTTCCAAGAATTCGAAGTTTAACTATGGTAACTAACTTGACCTTTTTCATAAGACTTTTTTTAACCATTCATGTAAAGAAGAAAATGTTAAAATAAACCAAACATCAAGTATTTACTGAAGACCTGAAGAATTGTGCTATGTAGTGTAGTGCATATCAAATATGCGGTCCTGGTTAATTAACATAAATAAATTATATTATTTATGCAACTATAAAAGTATAAACTCGTGTATAATTACAGATTACAATTCCTCACATACTTCAGCTAGCATGATATAGTAGAGACAGAAAAGGACTGATAATCAGAAAATTTATATTTACTTGAGGCTCTTGCTTTCCACTCCTTAGATGCTGACATATGTTTAGATGTTGTCCTTGATTCTACTCTCATTTTACCCTGTGAATGAAATCACATCAAACGATGCCACCACATCTATGGCTCTGATGGGAGAGTGGGAAAGCCAGACTTACAAACTTTTAGCCAAAGTGGAAATGGGAGAGTTGAGGCAGCTCACTAGAAAGCAGGCAGCCAATGAGCCACACAGTCAGTCACCTCCTGCATCACAGGGTTCATCCACCCACCCAGGATGTGGGAACTGAGCTCTGTCCTCAGGTGTTTCTAAGCAACATCTGTATTCCTGTTGCTATAGCTTCCTAAACATGGCCTTTACTGTCTTAGATATGTTTTATGTATTTATGAACATAATAAGTTTTATAGAATTTTCATTTTTCTTAAAATTCTATGTATGGCTTTAATTCATATATGGACTCAAGTTCATAAGTAGAATTTTTCAAGAACAAACACTACCACCACCAGCAGCATTATAATAGTGTTATTACTTTAAAGGTCATTGATATGCCTATAACTCAGAAATTTTCATCTCCAAATCAGAGCTTCATAGTGATTTCCATTTAAGAAAATTTATCTAATTCCTCTCTGTATCCCATCTTTATGACAGAGTAGGGGACTGATCAAACCATGAACAAATTGCTGGTCTCGGTCAATCAGGTCTTTAATCTGGTTTGCCTAATCTGAAATACAATAGAATTAGACTGACTCCCTCCTATATGTTCTTCTGCTTTTGACATCTAGTAATTCTAGTTATAAATAACTACATATTTTGTGACTTTTATATAAAACATTCATATAATGCATTTTTTTCAGCAGTATGGGTATTATTCTCTTTCTTAGCTCTTGATAGAATAGTTAATTTCTAAAATGATATTAAGCAATCAACTCTACACATTCTAATAATTCTCAGTTAAATAACAGGAAACATATACTATTGTCAGAAGCATTCTCCAAAATGCTTCCACTCAGCTAAGAACCTCATGTTTCCTTGGGGTTTCACGGTAATGTTTTCTACTGCACTGAGAATAAAAATTGCTAACATCACATGTTGAGTTATTAGACCATTGTTGAGAAAACATGCCCCATATTAGAAATGAAAATAGATGTGCCGCAACTTCACCCTCTTAGGAGTTTTATAAATGGATTTGAAATGGCTTTGTCATATTTAATAGGCTTTGTTCATTTATGAGAAAGAAAGAGTTCAGCTTCCCATAGACCTTTCTAGTTTACTACCACTCAGTGACTATAGTCAGTTTCCTTCTGGCTGATTCATTCATTCTCTCATCATGGAAATAGAGAAGGGAGTATTAAAAAAGCATCATTTTAATGCCTAGTATAAGGCATGTTTTCATAACTTTTTCTCATTTATTATTTATATCTACTCATGCAAACCATTGGGAAGATACTGTTTTAATTCTTAAAGAGATCTCAAAGGAATTACAATCTAGCACAGCAAAGCCCACATAAAAATAAATCTAAGGCAGTACATGTTTAAATGTCACATGAGCACAACTGTCAATGAGTCTGTTATCCCAGGGATTACCAAAAGGGAACCAAATATGAAGAGGAACTCTTAGAACAGAGTTTCAGAATAATGAAGGAGAGGATGTTTCCATGTTATGCCTTCTCTCTCTTCTTAAACTAAATTGCAATAATAATCACTGCATATTGAGAATCCGTAATATCATTGTAAATTTACAATTTGATTAATTTTTTTTACTCTGCACAAAATATAAAACCAACCAAGTAAAATATATTAAGTAATCATTATAAAAGTTTCTGAGTTTGAAAAGCACAGTTAGATTAGCATCCCACATTTTGCCGGCTCTGAAGCCCAGACCAAGTCCTAATGTCCTGCTGAAAGGTGATGAGCATACTGCTTGCAGGCTAAACTTGGAGGAGCAAGACCAGAGTCACCGGGACCTGGAATCAAAGCTGACTTAGCAAGTGATAAGAAGGTCCATGTGATGGTTTAGGGAGGTATCTATGGGCTTTCACGTGCTTGGGAATCACCTGGTGATCTTGTTACATTTCTGTTTTCTGGGCATCATTCTCAGTGATACTTCTTATTACATAGGTTGGATTGGGGCTCCTGAATTTATCTTTCCATCAGTCTCCCAGGTGACTCCTTGTTGCTGATCCACACTTTGTGTAACCCTGGCTTAGTGTGGGCTCTGAGGCTGGTCTGGTGAATTTGAATTTGAACTCTTGCCTTAACTAGTTGTGTGACCTTGGCTTGGGTGTCTCATATGTAAAACAGAGTTGATGTTAGTACATGTCTCATAGGTGGTTACAAGACACATGTGAGTAAAGTACTGACAACAGTGCCCATTATGCCGACCAGAAGTGGTATTATTACCAGCATTACCAACACCCTCACTTTCACCGACATTCACCATCACCACTAAAGGGTACTTAAAAAAGCTCAGTCATCAAAGAACATCCCAGACTATGTCGGAGAGCCAAACAAGAAACAGAGAGGAGATACAGAAGATCTAAATTACACTATTCCCAAATTGGCTTTATTTACTCAACTTGAATGTCCAGGGCACAGGTATAAAACAGTGACAGAAGGGGGATATTTATGTGTCCTGCCTGTGGATGATTCAACTTTATAAAACAAGCATATCAGATATTCCCTAAGAGCAGGACTGCATTGATATCATCTTTAAACTTCAACGCCCCGCACATGATCTGGTGTGAAATTGGTGCTCACTTGTTGACTGAATGAGCCGATGAGATCTAACTTTGGAAAGTCAGTTTACTGCTGCTTATAATTCCATGAAAGAGGAAAAATGCTTATTCACACACACACACACACACACACACACACACACACACACACACACACACAAATCCCTTGATGTGTTGTCTTCTCCATGTTACAGATAAAATTCCAAACATGGAAAAGTCAAATAACTTGCTCTTCAACAAGTAAGAGGTAGAGCCAAAATTAAATCCTCATTCTCAAACTCTCCTGCCTATAAGTTCACCAAATGCAACCTAAATGTGGGAAGAGAGGCAATTCTATATTTATTTGTTTTTGTAATAGTGGTGTTTCAATTAGACAATCAAGCAATTTATAGGGTAAGCATCAATGCCTTTTTTAATGAATTTCTGAAACTATCGCTCTTTATTCCTGCCACCTAATAGATCCATTGTCTATGAACAATCCTGCTCTAGAAACTGTTGAACATCCATGAAGATTGAAATTTTAAGTATAAATGTTAATTTAAAATTGTTGAAAAAGTGGAGTATGTTGAAAGGCTGATAATTAATTTATATATTTTTTTTGTTTTATTAAGAAAATAGGAACATATTTCTTTTGTGGAAGTTTTAGGTCTAGCTGAAGAATGAAGGGATAACCTAAAAATGATAGTCTTCTATGAGTTTTTCTCAACCCCCTAGTTTTCTCTAACATCCTAGCAATGTCTCACAGTTTAAAACATAGATATAGATGTTTTATAGATATACATATTCCTATTTAAGTACATTTCTTTTTCTTCCCACATTCAATAAAACATCAGCTTATGTATTCCTTATTCCTTAGATTAAAGTTAGATCATCTGTTTTTGCTCAAGTATTCACCATATCCTATACAGGCCTTCTCTTTCCACATCATAAACCCAAAATATTCCCCACGAAGTGACATGGAATACTAGGTCTACAGCCCCAAGTGACCTGAACAGCCACAGCCCTTCATGATGGTTTAAATGACAATCACCATATCTACTCTTACCCACCAGCCTTGAGGGTGCTGCACTTTGTGCCTTTGTTTAACTCTTACTGTCTCTACTCCTCACTGCTTTGGAAGATGTTACCCTTCATTTGCAAATGACAAAACATAGCATAGATTTTAAATAAGATGCCCTTTAATGTCCAGTCTTGGACTGACAAATTAAGTCTAAATTTTCTGTCTTCTTACTTCTCTGATCTTTTTAGTATATCAAAAAATTGCTCATCTAAGTACAATAAGTCATTTAATTTTTTCAGGCCAATGAGCTAGTAAGCATCAGAGGCACAAATAGAATGCTGTATTTTAGCTACTTACTACAGATGAGCTCAGTTTATTTTCAAGTAAGGGAAATATATTTTTCCTACAATCCTTTTTAATTCATTCCAAAAAGTAAACACTTCAGACCCTAGTGTTTCCTCTTTTCAGGAATCTACTTTCTCTTAAAGGCCTGCATTACACTCTGGTCTCTAATGGCTTGTTGGACTTGATGGCAGTTCATCTAAGTCATCTAAACCATTTACCTGTAACCCTTTCCTCTCATATTGTCATAGAATAAAACCTGTCATCTCTTTCTGTCTTTAAATTGTCTTAAATTTCAGTGTTCCTGACTTTTCTGAAATCACCTCATCCAAATGCAGCATGATGGAAGACTCTTTTGAACACTGGAATGAAGCTGAACTTACAGAGACCTTTGGGTATATATAGGTGGCTTCCCAAGGCTTGCAATTGAGTAGTTTGGGGGAAATCTGCACCAAACAGAGCCCGGAAAATTATTTAAGTTCAAAAGTTAATTTAATAGTAGAACTGAAATTCTAGACTGGACTTTCAATTCAGGATTCTTCCAATTCCAAAAAGCTGGAGCTATGTATTCATCTAAGGAGTTAAATTTTGTTTTCTTTATGTCTCTGTCTCATTTGTTATGAGCTGTTGCTGCATCCAAAGAGAACACTCGATACCTGAGTTTCGAAGAAATATGTGGGAATGAATGGCAATACATAAGCATCTTGGAGCTCATGGGATGGGAGCATTGACACTGCACCCACAGTCTTCCTTGGAAAATACCAACCAAGGCCTGTGTTTATAATAAGGAGATGATCGAAGTATGATTTTACAACTCACATGGCATACTGCCATGAAAAGATAATTTTTTTCTTAGGTTAACGCTTAAAGAAGGAGAGAATAACATGAACAAATCCCACAGGGAATACACTCTACAAACGAGGTGCATTAACTGGATAGGGAATGAGTTCCTAAGCAGTCTAGCTGCTCAATTAGGATGGAAGTAGGCCTCGATGGAAAGAAGAGTCTAATTAACTCTTGAAGTATCGTTCTCTTACAAGTGGCTTCTCAGAATAGATGACGTGCAGCACAGTAGAGATCTGTGACAGTGAGTATAGCCTGCCACAGCCTAAGTGGCAGTCTAAGCCCTCAAAGTGTCTGTTAAACTCTGAGAGTTAGATGTATAAGTATTTTGAAATCCAGTAGTGGAGGTCAGTAACTCATATATGAGGTCTGATAAAGTATGACAATATTCCCACGGAGGAAGGGATCGCTGTCATGTTCTCAAGGGCCAGAAAATATGCGCTAAGTTCTTATTATAGGAAAACATGTATCTTTCAGGCAGCAAAGTATGTAAAAGTTTGGAATGACTTCCATGTTACATAGCACCTTCATTTCCATGGGAGCATAGGATGTTGCAGCAAAGCTTTGTCCATTCCTAGCAATGTAACTGCTGTGAGCCCTGCAAATGACCAGAAGTCCTAAAACTAATTTGTGGACACTTGTAGAAATACTTAAGGTTTTCTTTTGGAGCTGGGCGCGGTGGCTCACGCCTATAATCCCAGCACTTTGGGAGGCCCAGGCGGGTGGATCACGAGGTCAAGAGATTGAGACCATCCTGGTCAACATGATGAAACCCCGTCTCTACTAAAAATACAAAACATTAGCTGGACATGGTGGCGCGTGCCTGTAGTCCCAGCTACTCAGGAGGTTGAGGCAGGAGAATTGCCTGAACCCAGGAGGCGGAGGTTGTGGCGAGCAGAGATCGCGCCATTGCACTCCAGCCTGGGTAACAAGAGCGAAACTCTGTCTCAAAAAAAAAAAAGGTTTTCTTTTTTCTTTTATTTTATCTTTCATATATAGATGGAGTTGGACATCAATAATCATGTCTTTCCTGCATACACACATTGTCCTTTTATGTTAAAAAAAATCTGAAAATGAAGACCAACCAAATGATAATGAGCAAAGACTAGTCATAAAAAACAGAGCCAACTCTTTCCCAGAGTCAAAGGTAGACAGAAGACGGAGAAAGCCTTGCAGTGGAAATAAGGAAAGGCTTCCAGTGTGCCCTGATGGAGGCTGCTGCCTGGGGACTCTGTAGGTGGGCTAAGTAGAAACCAGCCATCCCCGTGATTGTTTAGGAGTGCATCTTTTGCTTTTTGTGATCACTCGTACATTGGAAACAGAAAAATTTGGGGAAGCTGTCAGTTATTAATCCATTTCTGGCTATTTCAGCTGATTGTTACAGGCGTTACTGTTTGCCTTCCTTGATTATTAGAGATACTGGTCTGATTTCCTGCAAGTCTAACTTAAAGGAGTACACTGGCTTTCTGGGCTGGTTACTGTAGATAAGAGATTCGCTTCCTAGGCTGCTTGTGTCAGGTTATGGGTCACAGCTCTATTTTGACATCAAGTCTGACCATTTGTATATTCATTCACTCAGAATACAGAGTTTTTGAGTACCTTGACTGTTCTGAATTTTGTTTTTGTGTTGCTGCCTTTAAAATTTGTCACTTTGTCAAAAAATTACCACTGATATTTGATACTTTATACACAATTTAAGTGTGTCACCAAAAATTAGAGATAGCCTTAAAATTTTAGTGAGAATAAGACAATGGGGTGTACTTTTCCTAATAGGAGTTGAGGTAATAATGAAGGTGAGATACAAAGAGATAGAACGATTACAGCTAAGAAAGCAGTGTGTGAGAATTGCCCGCAGGCAAGTTCCATCGCTGTATGCCAGATTAAGCCTTCTTAAGGTAAACTTCAATACATCACTCTACTTTATTTCCACAGGCTTTATCACTGTTAGGATATCTACATATACCTATATCTCTATCTATATATATATATATATCTGTGAACTAAACATAAAATTCTAAGTTCCCCACTAACTGAGTGGACACGCTCTTGGCCAAGGAGACTCCAGAGAAACTTTAAAAACTGAGTTCCTGGCCATGGTGGGAAGTTTGGTGACACATGCCTCATTCTACCTCCTTTTTGGGGTTTAGACACAACGAGTGACCAGTGTTCATGTTAAAATAAAGATCCTAAGACCGACAAAACAGACTTTTTAGAAAATAGCATAGCAAATTATAAACTAGATCCTAGGCCACCCAAGGCAAGAGTTAATTCACTCCTTCAGGTCATCAATTGTGCTACATAGCAGCCTTAATTTAAAACATTCTTTTCTGTAGACTTAGTTTTAGACATAGCCTTACTCCTTTAGCCAACTGCAAAGCAAAGAATCTCTGAATACACCTGTAACTTGAAAGCCCTGCTTCAAGATATCCTACCTTTTCAGGCTAAACCAATGTGTAGCCTTCATGAATTGATGTACGGCTTGTCCATAACCCCTGGCTCCCTGAAATGTATAAAACCAAATGGTAATCTGACCATCTTGGGTGTACTTTCTCAGGACTCCTTAAGACTAAGTTTCCCAAGCCATGGTCACTCACAGTGGCTCAGATTAAACCTCTTTAAGAAACTTTAGAGCTTGGTTTTAAGGTTAACAAATCTATCTGTGTCTGTCTAACTATCCCTCTGTGCGTGCAAAAGCATATACGCATGCAAACACATGCTTATGTATATGCCTAACATCAATTTCCCTACACTGAAGAAGTATTAGCTCTCTTGCTCAACACAAGCCGGGCACAAAGCCCAGCTAAACTGATGCTCCCCATTATTATTTCCACCTTTTCTTCCATAGGTGGAATAGTTTTGAATAGGAACACAATACTTAGACCATACAACTAAGCCAAAATAAAATTTTTCCAGGAACACTGTGGAATAGGTTTAGTGATGCTTTGGTCTCTGACTGTATTTTCCTTGTCACCTCTTCTCCTGCGCCTTCCTGCTCTCCAGGTCTAAGTAATGCCTCCTGAACACTTGCTCCCACAAGACCATCAGTGCAACCCTTCCCTTCCTCATGGCACCCCTCAGCTTTTTCTCTAATTTGCCCAGAGTGTATTTATTTTTGGTCTGATTTCCTTTGGGCCCTTGCTAAATGCCTGAATAATGCAAGGAGCTTAAATCATACAAGACAATAGAGTTGATGGTGATAAACAATTATTTCTCTTACTTAACATTCAAATCCTAACAATTTTATGTCAATGTTTTAACATTAAAGAAAACCCAGGGGTGACATCCAAGCAATTAAACAATCAGTATGGTAAAATAATTAACATATAACTCTACATACAGTTTTAAAATCTGTTAAATAATTTTCCTGAATTTTCCTGTAAAAATCAGATAATAAAAAGTATAAGTGTTTATTAAGTTGTATAAGTTGCGGTGCCATTTGTTCATAACATCATTCCAGTGCTCTTAAAATCACTTATTGGTTTTTATCAACTTGTATTTGATGTGGATTTCTATAGCTAATAAATTGCCTTGAACCACAATTTGACAAAGAAATGCACAGCAAATAATGCTAGTCACCTCCCCTTGATATAGATAGTAGGAAAATAATCCAACAGGTTGCCTTGGGTTAGGGGAGAACCCAATGACTACTGCCCCCTTCTCAGGTTTCTACTTTTTCCCCCTCCTTCTAAGCTTCTGTACCTCTCTCTTCATTTGTGCGCTCCCTCAGCTGTCCTTCAGGATGGTATTTTCTGGGTATCAATCTCACGCTGGCTGCCACTTCATTTATACATGAACCAGAGGAAAAGTAAAAGAGGAAGTGAAGAGGGTGAAAAGGCAGTGAGAGGTAGCCATGCTCCTGTAGTCCAATTAGATTTTCCTCATAGCTTGAGAGGTGGCAGCTGGATGTGGCAGAGAAAAAGAGAATAAAATTAATATATGATTTCAAGCTGTTCAGTTTTCTGCATAAAGAGGATATAATAAAACATTGCAAGTATTTTAGTTGCCTAATATTTACATTCTGTGGATTGGATAACTTAACATTGTCCTGTTTACAATATTTCCCATGAAAACATGATCATCATATGTAGAAACTGATATTGAATGTTGAGGCTATACCATATCTTTCTAAACAGAGATTAAAACTAATGTTTAACAGAACTACCTTTCGATCCAGCAATCTCATTACTTGGTGTACACCTGAGACGTTGATCAGTACCGAGAAGTTCTGTCCTACAGATACCGACTCAGTGACAGATGAATGAAATACACTCACACCCCCAGCACAGTGATTTGAGTGGGCTAGGGATGCTCATCAACTGCTCTCAGAGGGCGATTGCAGCTAACCGATGACTACTGCCTGTTCCTCCTCACATTTATTCAGTATAGATTTAATAACAGAGGTTCTAAATCAACAAGCTTGTGGATAATTAACATGGTCAAAAGGGTGGTTTTATGAATGATAAAAGGTTTTGGTTCCTGGGCCCAGAGCAAACACCCATTAACGTGTAATCCCCCTTCAACCTCCCCACCAAGAGAACCATCCAGCGCAAAGTTTACGTGAGTAAACAGAGTAGAGACACAGGAATGTGGGGTAAACAGACTTAACTGGGGAAACTTTTATTATCCCTAATTTTCACCCTACGACCTATGACTTAATGATCTAATGTAGAAACTGGCTGCCTTCAGCCCATCCCATAAGTTAATAAAAACCTTTCAGCCTTCCAAAAGGTTTGAGACTATGATCTTTTAACTTTCCCTAATATTTCTCTTAATATTTTGCCAACTACCCTGAGAAAATCCCAACATATACTCAAAGAAATATAAATTATTCAATTATAAAGACACATGCACATATATGTTCATTGCAGAACTATTCTTAATAACAAAGACATCTAATCAACCTAAATGTCCATCAGTGATAGCTTGGATAAAATACATATGGTACATATACCACATGAAATACTATGCAGCCATAAAAAACGAATGAGATCATGTCCTTTGCAGGGACATGGATAGAAGTGGAGGCCGTTATCCTTAGCAAACTAATGTAAGAACAAAAACACCAAACATTACATGTTCCCACTTACAAGGGAGAGCTAAATGATGAGAACACGTGGACACATAGAGTGGAATAACACACCAGGGTCTGTTGGAGGATGGAGGGTTAGAGTAGGGGAAGGATCAGGAAAAATAACCAGTAGGTAGGAGGTTTAATACCTAAGTGATGTAATAATCTGTAATACAAATCCATGACACCAGTTTATCTATATCACAAACCTGCACATGTAACCTTGCTCTTAAAATAGAAGTAAAACAACCCACTACCACCACCAACAAAAAAAGCTAATGTTTAAGTCATCCTCTGAGAATGGTTGAATTGCAGAATTAGGCACAATGTTAAATCAAGATTACTTCTTAAATCAAGATTGCATACTGAAAAGGCACTGTTTCGAGTGATAGCTATGAGACTGCTTCAGTTGTAGAGAATTATTATATTTTTACTCATCCCACTTTTAAATATAATGGTTTTTTAGGGCTTTTTGTTTGTTCGTTTTTATCACAGGGCAACTACTTACTCTATCCTTATTTCTTTTCTCTTATTTGTAAAATGATGATACTGGTAGAGCTACCTATACCAATTCACTGTTGCACAGAAAAATAAGACAATTACTTACTTATTGTAAACAACCATTATTATTATTATTATTCCTTTGAGCAATGAAGTATATACATTTGAGTAGGATTTTTCTAATTATCTGATTTTGAATATTGACCACACTTTAAAAATTTTTCCTTTGACTACACAATGTAAGGTGTTAATCTTACTTCTAAATGCATCGGAACTGCAAAGAAAAAGAATTTACTTTGTTTTTTTCTGGAATATATACTTTTATAAATAGAAATTTTAAGTGAGTTAATTATAGATTTTCATGTACTCGTTAGAAATAACACTGAAAGATCTTGTGTGCTCTTTAAGCAGCTTCTTCCAATGCACAATATAGCAACATCATGCAAAACTATAGTACAATACCGCAGTCAGGTTGCTAATGTCAGTACAATCCATCCATCTCTTTCAAATTTCCTCAGTTTTCCTTGTACTCACTGCATGCATATGTGTGTTTGTGTGTAGTTTTCTTGATTTTCATCTTGTTTGTAGATTAATGTATCTACTGCACAATGTGCAAAAAATTCTGTTTTCCCAAGGATTCTCACATTACTGTTTTATAACTACATACCTCTACCCCGACCCCAATCCCCACAACCTACCTGTTACGTAGCCTTTTAAAATTGACTTAAACAAACCTCAGCATAATTTCTGTAGATTCACATAGGTTGAGAATTTGTGTATAGTTCTGTCATTTGTATCACTAAGTCTTATTCCATTATAAGGTTGTGCCACACTTTATTCATCTCTTGAAGGATTAAGTGGGTTATTTCACCTTCAGGCTATTATGGAAAAAACGTTCATGTATATTCAGATACAGGTTTTTGTATGAGCATGAGTTTACATTTCTCCTGGATAAATGTCCTTAAGTAAAATTTCTGGATCATATAATAATAACATATTTAGGAGAAATTGTCATGCAGTTTTCCAGGGTGGCTCTACCGTTTTACATTTTCACTGATATTGTATGAATGACCTAGTTATAAGCATCCCTGCCAGCATCTGTTGTCATGTTTTTTTCAATTTTACATCAGCCATTTTGATTACTCTCCTGTGATATCTCATTGCAGTTTGATGTCTAATTGAGCAACTTCTTGTGTCTATTGGACATTTATAAGTTCTTTTCAGGAAAAAGTTTGTTTGTATATTTTGCTCACTTTCTAATTGGTTGGTTTTATTATTGTCCTGTTAAGAGCTCTTATTATAGGTAATAATGCTTTCTTAGGAATTTGATTTGCAAATATTTTCTTCCAATCTGTACAGTCTAGAATGATCTTTTTAACCTCTTCAAATAGGCTTTGCCATAGCCAGAGAATGTTTTGCTTTTTTTCTCCTTTAATTTGAATGAGTTCCAATTTACCAATATTCCATTTTAAGGATTATGCTTTGGTATTAAGTCCAAGAACTCTTTCCCTAGCCCTAGATTCTAAAAATTTATTTTTTTTTCTAAAATATTATACTTTTACATTTTACTTTGAAGTACGTGAGATACCTGGGGTTTTGGTTAAATGGTTTTTTTTTGTGTGATTTATGAATTTCTAACTGTTCCATTTGTTGAAAGCCCATTTTTCCTACATCAAATTGCTTTTTCTTTTTTGTCAAATATCAACTGAGAATATGTGTATCCGTATATGTGTATATATAAAAGTGAATACAGTTTTATTTCTAGGTCCTCTCTTCCGCTTAATTGATCTCTGTCTCTCCTTCCTCCAATTCTACAATATCCTGATGACTGTAGCTAGACAGTAAACTTTAATAGTAGGTAAAATAATTCTTCCTGCTTGATTCTTTATAAGATTGCTCAAACTGCTCTAAGATTTGTGCTTTTTCATGATAGTTTTAGAATAAACTTGCCTACGTCTACAAAAATTATTGTTGGAATTTTGGTAAACGTGGTTTAAAATGTATTTGTGACAAGTTAACATATTTTTTATGTTGACTCTTCAGTCTATAAACATGGTATTTTTTTAAATTTAAGTTTTATTTGACTTCTTTCATTATCATTCTGTTATGCATGCTTAATTGTATGCCTGACTAGTGCATTTTTTTTACCAATTATAAATATTATGATGTTTTAAAATTTTTATTTCTGCATGCTCATTTTTAGCATATAGGAATTAAATTTTTAAAATTAATCCACTATCCTGTATCCTGACATCTTGCTGAAGTCTTGTATTGGTTCTGGGAATATTTTGTTGTTTTATTTTCACTTCCATAATTTCCATTTGAATCTTTTTTATACTTTTCTTTCTTTATGGATATTTAATGTTTTTCATTAGTTTCTACATAATTTGTCATCATTGTTGGGACTCTTATGATATCTTCTTTCAATTCTTTGTCAGTTAATTTTAACATGTGATTTATATCAACCTCGGCATAAGTAGATTCTTTGAAATTAAAGTCAATTTTCTTAGTTTCTTTCTTTCTTTATTTTTTAATTGTACTTTAGGTTCTGGGGTACATGTATAGATCATGAAGGATTGTTGCATAGGCACACACATGGCAATGTGGTTTGCTGCCTCCATCCCCCTGTCACCTACATCTGGCATTTCTCCCCATGTTATCCCTCCCAGACCTCCCCACCTGCCTACTGTCCTTCCCTTACTCCACACAACAGATCACAATGAGAACACAATTTTCTTAGCTCTTAGTAATGCTTTTTTTTAAATTGCATCAGGACATTTTCCCTATTATGACTTAACTATTTAGAAGAAAGTAGTTATCACATTTTTAAAAGGGATTCATGCTTTTCCTATTTTTCTCAGAATGATTCAATCCACAAATTGAATTTAATTGTACTGAAGCACAAGACGAATAGATGTTAAGAGCTCTTTTTGGTTTAATAAAAGTTAACATTTCCTTTACATTTTATTTGATATGCTTATTATCAAAATGTGTAAGTTTTAAATAATAATGAAATAATAATTTCTAAATAATAAGTTCTATGGCAAAGAAAATGATTCCAAAGTGCTTTTGTCATGTTTGATACTCTAGTTTCACAAATTTGTAATGTGAATATCTCTTATATTACTGTATTGTACATCTTTAAACACTATCTATCTTCATAATTAATTAACTAAAATATTTTAAAGCATCATTCCTCTAAACTGAGCCTAAAGAGATGAGACTTTGAAGACTATTTGGGGATCTCCATTGTAGACCAAATAGATTAAGTATGAAATATTTTGGAAGATTAATTACTATTGTTGCAGGACTCACTTCTTAGTTCAGTTAAAAGCCTGGTTTTATTACACAACCATGAAAGATTAGGCTCGCAGACACTTTGAAGGGTGAGAAGAACAGGGCTTATTGGGTGAAAAGGTTAAAAGAAAAAGGGAAATGGAATCCCAGCAAAGCTGGAGTCCCGCAAGTAGGCTTCCTTCCTCAGGGATTGAATCCCTGGTTACCCACAGAGCAGGAAAGGCCAGGCTCCTCCCCCTGCAAAGGATGCTAGCTTCCCAAGTCTCCACCCCAGTGCACACACTTCCCAATGTGCACGCTGATCTGAGTTTCTCCAGGGACCCCTTTATATCTGGCTGTCTCACTATAGTGTAGGCTGAATTATCCCTAAATCTGTCCATATAGAGTTTACCAATGAGATAAACTAAGACTTGCTCTATTTTCCAAGATGAAAAATACCAACATCGATTTGCTTAAATTTAAAGGAGGAAATTAGCAATTTACAAAGGTCATTAGTTATTTTCTCTCATGAGCCACATGGTCCTAGTTCTCTGTTGGGTCATTGGGAGGCTAAAAGATAATCATGAAGAAATTACTAGACCGGAGATATTTTTCCTCTATTCAGAAACTATCCAGGCATTACAAAACAAACACAACAACATAACATTATTATATTACTTTTCTATAGCATACTGTCATTTATCACGAGGAAGAATCCTTTCTTCCATTATATAAGTTTATGGCCTTCAGTTTTATCTTAAATGTCAAAAGAAAAATAGCTATTATTAGACTCCATGTTAATTAATCTCTTTCCCAGTCCTGCTTTAAGTAGCCCAAGTTTTTTTTTTTTGTTTGTTTGTTTGTTTGCTTTTTTTTCCTTAACAATGAAAAATAAAATAAAGTTTATTCTTATTATTTTTATTTAGGCTGATTTATTCAACTTTCCTGTATGTTTGTTTATAATAGAATTGAGAAACTGAAAAGAGTACTAAAATGAAGTACTAGAATTAAGACACAATACATTTTAGTACTAAAATCAGTACTAAAATTAAGACAGAATACATGAAACAAAATTTTAATAACAAATATATTGGGAATAGAAAGAAGAAGGAAGGAAAATTCACTCAGTTTTTTTTTTTTTGTCACTTCAGTTTGAGTCTAATTATTTCTGCAACATTGGAAAAATAACATTATTTGTCTTGAGTTTCATTCTGTTCTGTAATATATTGGTCTAAACATCCACAATTCCGCATGTGTATAATTTATGTTTTCCTATGTTGGGTGTTAAAAATTGGCTCCCAATAAAAACTGCCTCACTGAAAATGGAGATAGGCTCTAGACTTCTGAAATAGTTCAAGAGCTCTGGGGATTCTCAGACATAGACTATTTTCTTATGTGGTGTTTTTATGGCTGCTCAATGATGGCTGCCATTTTCTTTCTTGCATCTGCTAATAAGATATTGTGAGATTTCCTGTTGCTGATAACACTTGGGGTGAAGAGCAGAATGCCCAAACTTATCAAGATGCTCCTGATGCCCCATTGCAGTGTCTACAGATGATTGCTCTGATTTGGCTTGCTTTTAACATCATCTTGCCTTCTTCATGTTTTCACTTACTGGAAACAAGGAAAACAAGAAACATTTTGGCAAATAGGCTATGAAAGAGTTCTAATCTATGTTCTCTTTAATCTTAAGAGATGAAAGAGGAATGTAGTTTTAATTCCATGAGTCTTGCATTCATTAACACATGCAAAAGATAAATCAGAGAACAGTCTGGATCATAGATCCACTGTACTCACAGTGGTCCACGGTCTTCTTACCCACCATCCCCAATGGCTCTGCCACCCCTACTCCTGGATCATGATCTTATAAAAAAAACATGCATTTCTATACTTTTTCTTTGATTAGGAAGAAAGCCTTTTATACATGACTCTGGAAACCCCTTGCAGACATAAATTGGTTGGACCCATCTACATACTGCCTAGTATAATAACCTTGAAGGATGGTTTCCAAGTTGGGACTGCTTCCTCAGGGCTCCATACCTACTGTATATACAAAAATAATACCATATTATTTTATTATTAGTCATAACTATTAATTATAGTACTGCTAGTATTATTTATCATTAGGTGTGTTTACATGCCAGGCTTGCCCAGGCTCTCCCTCCCCATTAATCTATCTCTCTAAATGTCTCTCTAATTAATTATTTATCTATTCATCTATCTATATGCAATTTTGATTCTTACTTTCATGAATCAGGTATCACGTGTCTGTCATATAGGAAATAGGAGCCTCAAAGAAGGTGAAGACATTGTATCTTCCTCTCTTGACTGCAGGATGTCCTACGGAGATTTATAGTCATGTGATCTTAGGGACAACTAAATATCATAGGAGTACTTCTGTCTCTTGTGTCCTGAGTTTTCGTGAGAACACTGGCTGTACACATAAAAAGGACCCTAGTTGATTAATGAGACCATTATGCTACCTACCAAAAAAATCGTATCAATCACTGTTATCATTGCTCTTAATACCATCATGCAATCTAGCTTATTTTTGAATAAAGAGTTTTTTATGGTTAAAAAAATAAAAAGAATAATATTTAGGATACATGAAAATTATATAAAATCTAAACTTCCATTTTCATAAATAAAATTTCATTCAACACAGCCACTTCCGTGCATTTATGTATTGTTCATTGCTTCCTTCATGACACAGTGACAGAACTTAGTAATTGAAACACAGACAATATGGTCAACAAAGACGAAATATGTATTTTCTCCCCTTCTAAACAAACTTGCAACTCTTTGAAGTGCAACATGCTGACTTTCAAGACCACCACCTAAAAGACCACAAAGAACTTGGTGAGGATTGCTATTCAGAAAGTAGGTCAAATATGGATAAATAAATAGTTAATTGTCTTTGTTTCTTCATAAAGAATTTTTTTGATAATATAGCCCTTATCATAAGATAGAGAATTCCTCAGAAATCTTTAATACTAGAAACAATGTTTGAGCTCACAGAGAATTAATTAATGCCTGTGTTTAGAAATCATGAAGCATACTGTAATTACCTAACAAAGCAACAAAATACTTATACAAAATAGACAGAAAACAATAAAGTAAGTACATTACAAAATGAATATATTATACAAAATGTTATTTAAAATCTTATCAAGATACATATTGTATCTTTGTATGCTATTTTGTTAACTTTATTTAATCATATTATTTGCTATTTAGAGAAAAAGAGACTGTCTTCATTTAGTAACTTAAAACTTGGTGTAACATTAGCAAATCGGAAAGCAATTTATATTTAGTATTTTATTGGGGGAATTAGACTTAATATGTATTGCAAATGAAAGCAAATACTTATAACTTTACATTTGGGGATTAATAGAACTTGATTTGTATTTATTATTTTTTACACAGCATTCTCCATCTGACAAATATCTAACATTTAAATACATACAAAATATACCTACAAATTTTAAACAAAAATACAAGGATATAAATATTCAATGAATATTTCTCTCTGCAAAAAGATAGAATTGTACTTGCTCATGGCTTGAACTCTGGAGGATTTTTTGCTTTAGTGTTTTAATATCTGAATTATACTCTTTAAATAAATTATCAGGTTGAATTATTGAAGGAAAGACAATCTATGTCAAAGTGAATAAAATAATGAATAAATAAAGTTCATACTATTTTTCTTCAAAACTAGCATGTGATTTCAAAATCAGGAAGTAACTTTTTGTTTGACTTTTAAACCTGGTCTGCAAGTATTTTAACTCTCTGCTCAAAGGAGATCAAAGCCACCAAGAAGCCCTCATGCCATACTGTATAGTTCATTAGGGCAGAGATACCGAAAGGCACAGACAAAGTAGTGCCATTGGAGAGGCATCAGTTACAGGCAGCTTTGCTAATGCAGAGGGAGGAGTCCAGGTGGAGCTAAGATACGGATCCTATATGTTCAAATAATTTGCATTAAGTGTCCTCCCATTAAAAACAGTGTCTCTGACACATTTTAAAAATTGTAGTAACATATACACGACACAGTACATTCACACTGTGGTGAACTGTCGCCACAGTCCCTCTCTGGAACTCTTTTCATCTTGCAAAGCTGGACCTCTGCAGCTGTTTAAAAACTCTTCATTGTTCTCTCTTCCCTAGCCCCTGACAATCACCATACTACTTTCTGTTTCCGTGAATTTCACTATGTTAAGTGTGTCATATGAGTGGAAACGTATGGTATTTTTTCTTTTGTGTCTAGCTTATTTCACTTGGCATACTGTCCACAAGTTTCACTATTGTCATAGTATATGTCTTTATTTCCTTTCTTTTTAAGGCTGAATAATATTCCATTTTATATATGGATCACATCTTGTCTGTCCATCTATCCATCCATGGACACTTCATTGGCTTTTAATTTTTAGTGAATAATAATGTTCCTATGAATATGGGTGTATACATATCTCTTTAAGACCTTGCTTTCAATTCCTTGATATATATGCCCAGAAGCGGGATTATTGGATCATGTGGTAATTCAAATTTTTAGTGAGTCAGACTTTTGATTCTAGAAAATGAGATGTTCTAAAATTCAGGGAAAAGACAAGAATAAATTAATTTCAGTTTCTCTTTTAGATATTCAGGTCATATAATTTTGAGCTCTCTAATGTCATTACAGAAAAATGGGAAAGAAAACAAATCTGTGGCCGAGGCAGCCATCTGACTTGGTATTCGTGCTTGCTTACAGTAGAAGTGTTGAGTAACAGATGTCAACTTGGAGTATTTCCCTTGTCTTGAAGATTAATATTAACAATTTTAAGATATTATAGGCATATCTTTCTTACTATCTTCAGTATTACCCAGTCCACACTATAATATTGTGTCCTCTTATTCAGAGAAATGTTAACATATTGCTGCTCCACCCTGGAGGTCAGAGTGAAGTCTGAGAAGTCTCCTAATGCAGGTTTTAATTTGGGCGTAGGGAGAGCTGAGAGTGCTTATCACACAGAGGAGCTGGAGGCAATCAATACCTGCCTGCCCACATGAACTGAAGGCTGACTATGAGAAGGAAGCTGCATTGTTCTAGGGGCTGACATGTAGGCAATGGATTGGAGAACAACAGAGGGAGATCTTGGTTGAAATATAGGAAGGATTCTCTAACACCCAAACTGTTTTGCTTTGAGAGAAAAATAGTGAGTTCCAGGGAGTGGGTTATGTGGAGAAGAAGTTAGCCAAAACTACAAACTTTCATTTAAAGGTGAATAAATTCTGGCATTTACTGTATAGCATGGTCAGTATAGCAAAAAGCACTATATTGTTTATTTGAAAATTTCTAAGAGAGTAAATTGCAAGAATCCACCACACACACACACACACACACACACACACACACACACACACACAGGATAAATGTGATAAACTTGTTGATAAATTTATTGTAATCATTACAAGTACACACACGCATATATATACATACACATATAATCATGCCATGCACATTGAAGATTGCCAATTATACCTCAATAGAGCTGGAATAGAAAAAAAAAATACTTTGTTTTCTGAAGTAGTGAGCTTTCTGTCACTGAGGTATTCAAACTGAGCCACAAATCTTCTGCTCAGAAAAGTCTTTTTAAATGCTCTGGATTATTCTAAATATTTGGCAAAGTGATATGAAATGATTATTTAAGCATTAATAATTTATTTACAAAGTGAAAATATTTGCCCCGCTTCTGTACAGAGTTAGCGAATAGAGTATGTAAATTAGTGAACATTATTTTAATGTACACCAATATTGATTCGAAGTTTCCATAATTACAAGATTTTGATTTTTATGAAAGCATGCTCTTATCCAGCCTGGTTAACTTAAATCCACAAAATTTTGCTAGGATTCCAAGAAGACCTTGCCAGTTATTTTTATCCAAATGTATAGCCTATTTAGCTTAATAAATTATCTGACATTTATTACAAAAGATTATTTTCTCTGAGAATTCCTTCTACGGCAGCCAAATGCCATTAGCACCATTATGACACTTTGACCACAAAATAGAGCTCCTCAGAAAAATCTCCTCCCCTAAAGTTATATGAGCCTTTATCTTTGAAAATGTCCTCAAATTCTTCACTCATGGCCCTCCAGCCAAGCAAGGACCACCAAATGTATCTGAAAAACTGTGAGAAGATCTCTCCCACTTCTTAAAATTCTGCCTTAATAGAACACTTGCCAATCGGAGATTTTCTCAATACATTTTCCTTTTTACTCAATAAATCTGTCTCCTTCCCCACACCATCAAGCTTCTGCTCAGACAAGGTATATGAATTAATAGGTGCTCCATCTTTATGTACAGGCAGGCTTTGTTAACTTTGTCTCCAACTTTGTTGTGTCATGATCATCCTCTTTAAGTGTTGAGCTTTATTATTAAATGGAGCCCTAAAGTGCAACACCACCATAATGCCAATAAAGTACCTTTTCCTGAACGTATCTCCCTCTAACTTCTGGTTAAAGCCTTGAATGTCAGGCACAAAACTCTTCTTTCCACGTGGAGGAGCACAGTGCAGGTAATCACCTGGGACAGGTTTTAAAGGGGGCAGTGGTGTGCTAATATGAGTTTAAGAATCAGTTCTCAATCAACCAACAATGAACCAACCAACCAATCAATCATTTTTCTAAAAAAAGCCCTTACTGAAAAACCCTCTGTGTTTGTATGTGAGTACAAACATGTGGCTGATTTCAAGCTTCCAATGTGCCTGCACAGGGGGTGAATTTGGGAAGTGTGCTTTCTGGGAGCCCTGGGAGCTGGCTCCAGCACCAGAGGCTGGCTGCGCCTCTTCTCAAACAGGTTCCAGCACCATTTCACTTCACTCCTCTGAGCCTTAGTCTTACTACTTTTAAAAATGAAGAAAATGTCAGATCATTAAGTTACTTAAGGTCACACAGCAAATATGTACTGTCTGATATTAGCCTCTGCTCTTAGCATGGTATATTGTTTACAAAACATCCCTTGGTAAACTAGTAATAGAAATAGTGTCAAGCTGCAAAATGAATAAATAGCCCCAAAGAACTCATTTTTGTTTCTACTCTGGATGCAACAGAGGTTGCTTAAAACAGGTGGCATACATGCTGCGTGGATGGGAGTATGAAAGACACACTCCGCTATATTCAGTTTTGCCAAGGGCTAAGCTTGTTATAATTAGCAACTCACCAGGATATTTTCTTTGCAAAATAAGTAGCCAATCAAACAATATATAGACAGTGGGCACTTCTGTGTGCCCAGCTGCTCCACTGGGTGCAAATTCTTTACCTTCGGCACAGGTGACCAGCTCAAACCTACCTAACTCTATTGGCAGGTGTGAAAATTATCCACAGTTATCCATTCCAAAATGCAGACATGTTTGCTTGGAGGTGTTGTGGTTTGAAAGGAGGGAAAAATGGCTTTACTCCTTCTGTTTTTTAATTGGAACTATCTTGTTATTTTCCTAGTCACCACTAAAGAGGCTGTAGTCTGACATCTGGGTTTAGCGTGGATGTCTAGTCCTCTAAACTTTGGATCAGCCCACAGGCTGCTGAGGGAAGGTGGAGTGCTGCCTCTGCAAGGGAGTTGCTTCTGAGATTCCTTGTCAGGGAGAACGTTTTTCAAGAGTCACTACTGCTCTGGAAAAATGCCATGTCATAAGAACGTACTTTATGTTTGCAGCATTTTACTTGCAAAAGGAAAGATTATGAAAACGCTATAGAGGACTCACATGTACTGAGCGCCTAATCTGTTCGAGGATTTTTGTTTTGTTTCAACATCTATGTCTCAAAAAATCCTATGAGAAAATATTATTAACTCCATTTTATAGGCGATGTAACTAGGCTTGATGTTTCCAATCAGACAGGTTTCCAAGGTTCAGAGCTAATATGTGCATGGCAGAGCTGAGATGTGCAATAGAAACCCTGCTGGAATAAAATGCCATGCTGTTTCTAGACACTACAACAGAATTGGCAACTGATGAGGCCATACTCAGTCGCCACCTGTTTCTGCACAACCCAAAAGCTAAAATATGCTCCTTATTAATAGTTGAAAGAAATCAAAAGAAGAATAGTATACTGTGACATATGAAACTTATTTGAAATGTAAATCTCAGGGTCCCTGAAGAAAGTTTGATGTAAACGGTCGTGATCACTCATGTATGTACTTGCTATGGCTGCTGTCACACAACTACAGCAGAGCTGAGCAGTTGGGACAAGACCACATGAAGACATGGCTCCCGAGGACTAAACTATTTCATATCTAGCTTTTTACAGAAAAAGTTCACAGTCTCCTGAGTTCAACCAGTGCTTCTCAAACTTGAACATGCATCAGAATCACCTGGGGAGATGATTTTTTAACAAGGTAAAAGGGTACAGATTTGATATAGTGATTTTTACACAGACATGAGAACCCTCACGAGAAAAACAAAGACTCACAGAAGTAATTAGGGCTGAAAGCTTCATACTGGGTTGGACAAAGAGCAGTAAATTATGAAAATGTGGCAAGATCTGAGCCTCACTCTAGAGGTCTTCACTCAATAGGTCTGTGGTGGGGTATGAACATTTCCATTTATAAAGTGTTCTTAAGTGCCACCCTTGCTGCTGGTCTAGGATTCACCCTTGGCAAACCCATGTGCTGGATGAATTAAAGCAGGTGAACATACTTTCTAATGTGCTGAAGTGGTTTGCTGGTAAGATTCTTCAGTTATTAAAAAAAAAAAAGCAATAAATTTTGCAGCTAGAGGACAAACTTTAGCAACTCTACAATCCTCTTCACTCTGTATCTTCTCTTTGTATGACGTGTTTAGCATTTACACTCCCAGATACTTCATACCATTTGCATTTTCATGGGTGTAAGCTTTCTTGTCTCTTTTCATTTGGTGACAGCAGGAATCACACAGTTTGTGGCTATATTTCCACTTTGATACCCAGGGCATAATTGTTCTCATATCATGAATGGTGGGCAGGGTAGAAGAACAGAATGACAAGAGACATACATGCTTTAAATCTTGACTCTTCCATTTGCTTTCAACCCATATTTGAGCATGTTACCCTCTAAGGGCCTCCATTTCTTCCTCTGTGAAATTAGCATGAGGAACTTTGCACTACAGAACTCTGAATTTTATTTCAGATCAAATACATAAAGCATATTCAATGTCTGACAAACCGTAAACAACCTGGAAACTCTTGAAGGGTTTGTTATGTGATAGTTAAATAAAAGCTCTCAGTCCCGACACTAGTGAAAAACATGCGATGAAGGAAGTCTCTCCTGTGCCACATCTGTTGATGGAACCCCCTACACCACCTGATGGAAAGAGCGAACCCATGACAATTTGGTAGCTTGTGGATGCCCGCTCTACTCTCATCTAATGACATCTACATTGGCAGTCTCATCAAGTCTCACACAAAGCAGAATAATAGCTGCCTGGAGAAAACCGACCTGCTGCAACACAAAGAAGAATTTAGAACACTAGAAAGGAAAAATCAATGGTAACCACAGCTTTGGTGTCCCTCTTATTTGCTGCAATCTCCCAAAACAGTGCAGAGGTTAAGAACTCCGCATGTGGAAACTCAGTGCATTGCTTAATGTTCTGATTCCATCACAAGTCTATGGTGTGTTATTAGGGAAGTCAATTTCTCTGCACTTCAGTTTCATCATTTCAAAAATGGGACAATCACAGAGCCTACTTTAAATGATTCTTGTGAGGGTCAAATGAGTGATTTTATGTAAAGTCAGAGCTCGGCCCAACATAAATTCTAGTCAGAGGAAGTAGTTGTACAACATTTACGTGTTCTACAAATTGTGCTATGTGCTTTACTTGTATTGATTCATTCATAAAGCAAGGCTCTGAATTAATGGATACCATGAATTCAATGAAAAACTGTATACAGAAGAAAACCTACTAGGATTTGGACCAATCAATTATATTTGGAATTGTTGTTAGTATGAGTGTATACCTATACATATTTACTTTCTTGACTTTGCTACTATACTTTGTGAAAAAGATATATTATTTTATAATCTGAAAAGACTCTATATTTTTATTATTGGTTTTCATACCATAATCGTGTCTTCATTCCTTGATTTTATGTCATTTTCCAGACTCATCTTCCTTGCCGCTCAATTTTTGCTTTTTCTGGAACTTACAACTCATTGGCAGTAGAAGGTACCTGGGTGGCAAAATATTCTGAATAAGACTTTTCATGATTGCAATTCTGTTTTGTTTGAAAACTTACCACTGTACTGCCAAATCCATTTGGAAGGAAAAGGAGAGTGAGGAGGAGGAACAGAAGAGGAGGGGCAGTGGGAGGAAGAAAAAGAGGTGTGATAGGGTTTGACTGTGACCTCACCCAAATTTCATCTTGAATGTTGCTCCCATCATTCTCAAGTGTTGTGGGAGTGACCTGGTGGGAGATAATAGAATCATGTGGGCAGTTTCCTCCATACTATCCTCATGGTAGTGAATAAGTCTCATGAGATCTGATGTTTATTTATTTATTTATTCATTTTATTGCATTTTAGGTTTTGGGGTACATGTGAAGAACATGCAGGATTGTTGCATAGGCACACACGTGGAAGTGTGATTTGCTGCCTTCCTCCCCATCACCTACATCTGGCATCTCTCCCCATGCTATCTCTCCCCAACTCCCCAACCCCCACTGACCCTCCCCTATTTCCCCCCAACAGACCCCAGTGTGTAGTGCTCCCCTCCCTGTGTCCATGTGTTCTCATTGTTCAACACCCGCCTATGAGTGAGAACATGCGGTGTTTGATCTTCTGCTCTTGTGTCAGTTTGCTGAGAATGATGGTTTCCAAGTTCATCCGTTTTATAAGGGGAAATCCCTTTCACTTTGCTCCTGTTTTCTCTTGCCTGCTGCAATGACTTGCCTTTCACCTTCTGCCATAATTGTGAGGTCTCTCCAGGCACGTGGAGCTGTGAGTCCATTGAACCTCTTTTCATTTAAAAATTACCCAGTCTCAGGTACGTCTTTATCAGCAGCAGAAAATGGACTAATACAAGGAGGAAGAGGAAGAAGAGGAGAAGAGGAGGGGGAGTAGGAGAATGAAGAAAGGGAATGGGGGAGGAGTATGAAAAAGAGGAGGAGGAGGTGAGGATTATGGAGAGGCAGAGGAAGAAGGAGTGGAGAAGGAGGAGGAGGAAAAAAGGAGGAAAAAGGGAGAAGGAAGGGGAAAAATAGAAGAAAAAGAAGAAAGGGATGGAGAGAGAAAGAGGCGTGAGAGAGAAAGACAATCACGTTAAAGTCTTTAACAGGGACAACATTTTTAAATGTTGTCCTCAGTTGGCATCTGAAGTATAACAGAGCTTGCTAATATCTTCACTGAAAGGAACATTAAGTGATTTTAGAGGAAGAAGGGTTTCAAAAATTATGTTATGGTGCCACTTAGTAAGCAACCTATCTTGGCATGTTTGTTCTGGGGTAGAGCGCTATACTAGGCACATTAACATCCCGAAATCTGTGTCAAATAGCCACCTATTCCTTTTGCCACCAATACAGTTCTTTAAAAACAGTTCAGTTTTGAAGAAGCAGCATTACATCAAAAGAAGATGCAACCTGGCCTGGCAGCATGGGCTCAACCTGCAACTTCTCACTGGTCTGCATGTCATTACTCAGTGCAGGCTGTCAGCTCCTCCCTTGCTTGTTTCTTAACTGATGATCCCACACCCACGCTCAGCTTTCATTTAATCGGTGCGCATGCTCTGGAGAGCAGAGCGTCTCTCTGAGGACTTTACATGCCCTGCCCTTGGTCAGATGGACTTTCCATCATACGCCCATGTTTTGTTTTCCACTCTAATTCGCCTCTTGGATGGTATTTCTGGATCCTTCAGCATGGACTAGGATTTACAATGTAATTTGTAATTTAGAATGACAGTTTCAATTTTAGACTGTAAACTGTTGTCTAAAAGGGGTTCTGTGTGTGGCCAGGTGTGGGGAGGTGCCGTTGATGGGCCAGTGAGATGGTTCACTTTCCTCCACGTGCAAGAAACTCTTATATGTCTGTTTCTCTCTTCACCAGGAGTCTTCCCTACTTCCTGCCTGCCTCACACTTAGCTAAGCTTTACTCACATTCAGACATCATTTTCTCCAGGAAGCTTTCTTAAATTTTCATCTGAGACACTGTCCTGCCCTCTGCTGCCATGCTGATTCCAGTGCCCATTAAGGCACAAGAATCAATTTCAGTGATTATGAGCTAGTTGAAGGCATGGACTGCTATTTCTTTGGTTTTATTTTTCCCATCAATGTCTATATCCCTGATCAAAATATCCTCATGCACGTAGATGAGAGTGAATGTCAAAAATATGATTGAAAAAACGATGCATGTTGAAATGGTGGAATGAAGAAATAAATTTAATTTTGCCTGTCTTTCTGCATGTTTAGTTAAGCAAAGGACCTAAAAAAGATGAGTCCAAGACAGGTTTTTCATCTTTAAGCATAGATGCTTGTAACTACAGAAAAAATGTTTTTGTAGAGAGTGAGTTATTTAAAAAAGCCAGCAATGCATTGTAGTTGTGATCCACATTAAAAATAGATTAAACATTTACCTAAAAGTCTAGCCTGAAATGTTCAGTCTTCATCTTTAGTCTCTCTGTGAAAATGTTTCATCAAGACCTTACTGCTTACACCTGATTACCAGAATATATTTTCCTTCATACCAGAAATACTCCACCAGCAAGGAGTTTCCAGGGAGAACAGAGAGACTATCAGATGCTCATGCAAAATCATTATTGTACTTCTCATTCCATACTAAAATGATCGCTTAATGGCGCCTTATTTATGTACTGCATTAATGCTTTCATGATTTGGGTAATGCTAGATCAATATAATTCCAGACATCTAGACATTTAGAATATGAATATTGGCCTAAATGTATACTTTTTTATGTATTTAAATCAGATTGCACATAAATGAAATAAAACTCTTTGTAGTTGGTCTGTGAATATTTTGTGTTAGTCCCCTTTGATCCTAAGCTACCAAAATTCCACTCTGGATCTCCACAAGACTTCTTTTATTATTATTATTTCTATTTAGTATTATTTACTGAACCCTTATATACTAACAAGTTATATTAAGATGAAATCGAGAAATGAAAAATAACACTTGCATACGTTTTTGTCATCAAAATTTTACTTGTTATTTATTTTACTTATTTATTAGCAGCTTTATTTTATTTTACTTATTTATTTATTATGAGATGTAGCCTTGCTCTGTTGTCCAGGATGGAGTGCAGTGGTGTGATCTCAGCTCACTGCAGCCTCCAGCTCCCAGGTTCAGGCGATTCACCTACCTCAGCCTCCTTAGTAGCTGGGATTACAGGCATGTGCCACCACACCCAGCTAATTTTTATATTTTTAGTAGGGACCCGGTTTCACCATGTTGGCTAAGCTGGTCTTGAACTCCTGACCTCAAGTGATCAGCCCGCCTTGGCCTCCCAAAGTGTTGGGATTACAAGAATGAGCCACTTTGCCCGGTCTATTATCAGCTTTAGAAATTATCATTGACAATTGCGATAATCATGGAAGTTGTAATAATAGAATAACGTAAACAATTGCTTTCTTGCCCTTTGACGGAAATTTGCTCTTAAGTTATAGTCTTACTTTTTAAAAAAATTTTAACTCCTGGAAACAACAGGGTTCAGTTGAAGTCATTCTCACTTAAGAGTCCTTAATTTTCTCAGTCAAGCGATTTATTCAAGTTTTGGTTTTTCAGCTTTTAAATGAAGGCTGTAGGATTTCTAAGGTTGATTATAGATGGTTTCTAAGGTTTTCTAGAGCTCTAGAAATAAATGCATATATTTCATTGTGACTGACATTGTTGCTGGTTACCGAGTAGTTATACACACACACACACACACACACACACACACACGCACACTAAAACACACACATGCACACACTCACAAACTTCTTAGCTGCTTGTAGAGTCCATTTGCTACTAGAAGGGCTAAACATATTAAACATATCAGATCCTTAATAACATAGCCATCTCCTTCTCATCTAAGGAAAAGTACTGGGTTCTAGTCCTGGCCAGTAGGATGTAAGAGGAAATTTGCAATTGGAAGTTTATAAGGCCTTCCTTTCCTGAAAAGGAAAAGTCATGGGAAGCAATGCCTCTATTCTTTGCTAGGTCTGATGTACCTGTATGCTTTGTCTGGAGATGCAGCCACCATGCTGGCATCCTAAGGAAGACACACCATCCATCCACAATGACAAATTCTAAAAGATGCAAAGGCCTTCAGTTTATGACGGTATTTGGGGGAGATAAGCCAATTCTGGAACCATTGTACTGTGAACTATTTGGTTGAGACATAACAAACATCTTAGCTTTCTAAGGACCTTTTATTTGGATATTTTGCCTACAGCCAAAACCATATTGGATCATCTAATGAGAGAGTCTCCTCTGATTTGGAGCTCTGACTTGGTATATACTCACTCAAGAATATTTCATAGCTTTAAACTTCACTTAATTAAGGTCTCTATTCAAATGTTTACTTTCTCCGAGAGATCTTTCCTATCTTATCTAAAGTAGCCCCTCTCCCATCACTGTCTCATCTTTATCCTAGTCTATATTTCTGCCAAGGACTTATGACTCTCTGAAACTATTTATTCATGTTATATTTGTTTATTTGCCTATTGCCCTTCCTCTAGAAATTAAGCTTTATGAAGGCAGAACCATCATTTCCCAATTGCCCTGTTTGTATAGCATCTACCACAGGGTCTGACATACAGTCAATACTGAATATATGTTTGTTGCATAAGCTAATGACAATAGTCTGAAATTAAAAAGTACAAACAAATGGACTGAGAATTAAAGGGTCTTATGATTATTAACTAAACTTTGACAAATGTAAGCATGTAAGAGGGCAACATAAGCATGACTCACCTTATTACAAACACAGAGATTATAAAAGGTGCATTATTTTGTTTACATATTTATGTACACATTTGACATGTTTGTTTACATGCAATGATCTTAAACTTTACAATGTAAGAAGTGAATGATTTCTATTGAGAAGAAAATAATGAGTAAGAAAAAATGAAATTGAAATACAATAAGACTGACAGATCCATTCATGTATCCAAAATTTTCTCAAACATAGACATGTATGTATGTCTGTATGTATATTAAAATTTCTAAACAAATTCAAAATTATATGTATGATGAAATACTGGGAAAATAATAAAGTTTTACTTTCTATGCAATTCATTTCTGTAATTTTTTCAGTGAAGATAATACAAAAATAATCAGTAGAAGAGTCCAGCATGATGCTAATTACTGGGCACAAAATACAAGGTCTCTGTACACATGAAATTCAATGTATGATTGTAGAAATGAGTTAAATAAATAAAATATAAATGTAAAAATAGGAATAATATTTTCTATCACATTGCATGCATAAGAAACTGTTAGATGATGCCAGCAAATATGGTGATGTAAAGACCTCTTAAAATTTTATTATCCATGAAAAAATGAGAGAATTTCCAAGAACTGAAGCAAAAGCAGAGATATAGTAACAAAAAGAAACTTTCTCCAAAGTACAGATGCTAAACTTTCTAAAAAGAACTATTTTAAACATGTTCAAAAAACTAAAACTAAAGGAAAGAATAAGATCATTGTCTATAACAACAATAATATAGAGTATATATACAAGTTGACTTTTGAACAACATGACTTTGAACTGAGCAGGTCTACTTATATGTGAATTTTTTCAATGTAATGCAGATTGAAAATACAGTATTTATGGGATGCAAAATCTCATTTATATGGAAGGCTGTCTTTGTGTATACACAGTTTCCACAGTATGTATGGATTTTAGTATACTCAGAAGATCCTGGAACCAATCTCCCATGTATAACAAAGGACAACTCTATCAGATAGAAACTCTGGAGTTGAGAAGTATAATATCCAAAATAAAAAAAATATTATAAGAGGAAATGAATTGCAGATGTAAGCAGGTGGAAAAAGACATCATCAAACATAAAGATAGGGTAATTGAAATTATGCAATCAGATGAAGAGAAAGAAAAAAACGTAAAAAATTAAAAATCTTTAGAGACTTATGGGAAGCCATGGAAAGTATCAACTTAGGCATAATCTCTTTTCTCACAGGAGAAAAGAGAAGGAAATGAGCTGGGAGTATATCTGAAGAACAAATGGCTGCAAATGTCTCATAATTGACAAAAAAAATATATTATTCTGGGAATCCAAGAAGCTCAACAAACTCTAAATATGTCAACTCTAAGAAATCCACACCTAGATACATTAAAAATCATCAAAATAAAAATACGAAGATAATATAAAGCAGCAGGGCCGAGACTGCTAATGGATATGAAATTTGTTTCCTTTTGTCTTTTCATTTTTGCAATTTTTAAGACAAAACCTGAAATAATATAAAATAACATAGTAACATAATAAATAAGAAATAATTATTTAAAAACATTACTGTTAATATTAGTAACTGATAATGTGATTTCTATAAAAATAATTTAATAATTTATTTTAGTGAGTTTTAGTATATTTAAAATATTGTGCTGTCATCACAACAATATAATTCCAGAACATTTCCATCACAACAATCAAGTAATTCTATACTTCTGAGAAATCATTCCAAATTTCTTATAGACTTAACCCCTGAAAATTACTAATCCATTTTCTGTCCCTATGGATTTGTCTATTCAGACATTTTATATAAATGAAATTATACATCATGTGGTTTTCCATGCCTTCATTTCTTTCACTTACCATATTGTTTTCAAGGTTCCTTAATGTTATATCATACATTAGCATTTCGTTACATGGCTGAATACTATTTCATTGTATATTGAAATTTTATTTATTCATTTTTCATTTGATGGACATTGGGTTGTTTCCAATTTTTGACTATAATAAATAATGATGTTATGAACACTAATGTATAAGCTTGCTTTTAAACCTATGTTTTGAATTCTCTTAAGTATATACTTAGAAGTGGAATTACTTAAGCATATGGTAACTCTGTGTTACCATAGAGTGAACTCCAATTCACTTTCATGTTTAAGTTCCACATCTCACTTCTGTCCTTCACTATTACAAGGTGTCCTGAATCCACAGTACCACAGGTCACTTTTTCTAGGAAATATTTATTTGGGTTTCTGCTCTGAAGGTAGGTACTTATGTTTGAGTGCTTTTTTCAATGAAAAGGGTAACAGGAAAGTGAAAATTTCTCATATATCCACTTTCAAACAATATTCACCAAAATGTGTACTGTGATTTACGGTTTCCTTATGACCTCTTCTTGATTTGTGCCAATATATCTTCTGAATCCCTTGGGTTTTACAAGTCAAATCCATTCACTTCTCATCACCAATTATTTTACCTTCTCTTATGGGGCAACTTCCACTACACAGGTACCATATCCCCATGTAGTTTCTGGTCTCCTAATTTTTGCTGGAATCTCTTATTTGTTGATATCTCTTCTTCCATTATCATGGTCTTCTAAGTATTATATATTTCTGTTTATCTGGAAGCAAAGTAGGTATCAAAGTAGATAAGCAAAGAGAGTTATCCTACTTCTTCAATGAAGAAATCAATACCATCCTATCTTGCTAATAATAGTTAAAAGGCACTGGAACAGCCTAGTTTAAATGAGGTACAGATAATAGTGACCATAAAAAGCAGTCACATTTTTTATTTGAGTTTCTAATATCAAAGCAGAGCTGAATGTAACTCGCATGTGAGGACTGGGGCTATGTTATATGGTATTGGAAATAGCTACTGTGGCAGCCTGAGACAAGAGGAAAAAGAGGGATGGAGACCACAGAAAAGACCTGTTGGTAATTTTAACTTGACCAAATCCTAAAAATTAGCATAATCATAGTAAGAGGAATTTAAAAAGCACAGGGGTTTTCTTAACCAGGCTTTTTTATAATTAAAAAAAATGATTCTAGATATTTATTAACACTAGTGTGGAGTGGTTTTGTTTTTACCTCAGTTATTCAATTTCTGTACCTATAAAATGAAATCTATTGCTACCATATTTTAATTTTGCATATTGAATTTACTGCAAGCATGAACTTTCTGAGACAATATATAGCACGTAATAGGTCACCAAATGACTAATAGAACACAAGTTAACAAAGGTTATTGTCACAGTTATAATAAAGGAGATTATTATGATGTGACCGTGTAGATAAGAATTGAGCCTATCCATGTGCCCAGCATACCTAATACACAGGTTGCACTTGTCTGTGTTCCTAGGAAAGGCCTTAAGTCAGTAAGCAACACAGAAAGAGAAAGGATAAAGTGGTTATCAAGTTCCTATAATGTGGTGAGCATGTTATTGAATAATAACTACATGCTAGTTGTATATAAAACATAATACATAAATGTGATTTAAAATATGTATACAAAATATACGGATAGTTACAAAACTATCAAATATATTTATATAACTTAAAGTCATATAAGTTTATATGTACCTATATATATAGGTACATATAAACTATATATATATACACATATATATAAGTGTATATATATATATATATATATATACACGAATCTATATAGTTATATAGTTATGAAGAATCATAAATATGTGACTGCTTCTTCATCTGCCAGCTAACTTAAGGGAAAAAGTGAGATTAATAACTTGGAAGCCCTTTAGTGATTATATATCCTCACTTATATCCTTTCTCTCTTAGAAACTAAAATTTTGTGCCTATCTTTCCTTTTCACATTTTTACCATATATGGATATATTTGTTTTATTCTTTTGGCTATTCACATTTATATAAATGAAACTGACTATAGTTATTTATCTGTAACATATCATTAATTATCTTATTATTTTACTAAATGTGATGTTATTCATCTGCCAGTTATTGATTCCTTCCCTTTAGTTTTATATTCATCCTTTTTTTCTGATCTGTGAAAATAGATCTGGGCCCTTTACTATTTTTCTTTGTCAGTTGGCACAGTGCTAAACTTTGTCAATAGAGGCTGCTTGAGAGACATTGTGAGAAGAAAGGATTTTGTTTCCTGGTTTCTCCAGCACACAGAGCTTCTTCATTACCCAGGAAAAGTTCATGGAAGTCAACAGAAACACACATGGCTTGCTGCTTCCCCTGACACCTCCCCATTTCCAGGTGCCTCTTTTGTAAGTACAATTTTAACTTACAAACTAGAAGGCAGATTCCTATCAAGTCCTGAATTGCAGATTTCAAGAAAGTTCTGTGCATGGCACCACAGTAATTTCTCTGCATTCAGAGGCTATGATCTACCATCTCCTACCCAACAAATCCTGTTCACCCTTGGTAGGTGATTCTAACATGGCTGCATTCTCTCAGCCCTACAGGTAGTGACTGCTTTTAATAAAAATTATCTTTACTTCTTATTAGATCATATTGCATTCCTCCAATTCCATTATAGTTTAAAATTCTTCATTTTAATATTTTATAATTTATTTATTTATTATGTTTTTATTTTCCCCCCATTTATTTATTTTATTGCATTTTAGGTTTTGGGGTACATGTGAAGAACATGCAAAATTGTTGCATAGGTATACACGTGGCAGTGTGATTTGCTGCCTTCTTCCCCATCACCTACATCTGGCATTTCTCCCCTTGCTATCTCTCCCCAGCTCCCCACTCCCCACCGTCCCTCCCCTATTTCCCCCCAACTGACCCCAGTGTGTAGTGACCCCCTCCCTGTGTCCATGTGTTCTCATTGTTCAACATCCGCCTATGAGTGAGAACATGCGGTGTTTGATCTTCTGTTCTTCTGTCAGTTTGCTGAGAATGATGGTTTCCAGGTTCATCCATGTCCCTACAAAGGACCCAAACTCATCGTTTTTTTTTTGATGACTGCATAATATTCCATGATGTATATGTGCCACATTTTCCCTAACCAATCTATCGTCGATGGGCATTTGGGTTGGTTCCAGGTCTTTGCTATTGTAAACAATGCTGCAATGAACATTTGTGTGCATGTGTCCTTATAGTAGAATGATTTGTAATCCTTTGGATATATACCCAGTAATGGGATTGCTGGGTCAAATGGAATTTCTATTTCTAGGTCCTTGAGGAATCGCCACACTGTCTTCCACAATGGTTGAACTAATTTACACTCCCACCAACAGTGCAAAAGTGTTCCTATTTCTCCACATCCTCTCCAGCATCTGTTGTCTCCAGATTTTTTAATGATCGCCATTCTAACTGGCGTGAGATAGTATCTCAATGTTGTTTTGATTTGCATTTCTCTGATGACCAGTGATGATGAGCATTTTTTCATATGTTTGCTGGCCTCATGTATGTCTTCTTTTGTAAAGTATCTGTTCATATCCTTTGCCTACTTTTGAATGGGCTTGTTAGTTTTTTTCTTGTAAATCTGTTTTAGTTCTTTGTAAATTCTGGATATCAGCCCTTTGTCAGATGGGTAAACTGCAAAAATTTTTTCCCATTCTGTTGGTTGCCGATTCACTCTAACGACTGTTTCTTTTACTGTGCAGAAGCTGTGGAGTTTGATTAGGTCCCATTTGTCTATTTTGGCTTTTGTTGTCAATGCTTTTGGTGTTTTGGTCATGAAGTCCTTGCCTACACCTATGTCCTGAATGGTTTTGCCTAGATTTTCTTCTAGGGTTTTTATGGTGTTAGGTCTTATGTTTAAGTCTTTAATCCATCTGGAGTTAATTTTAGTGTAAGGTGTCAGGAAGGGGTCCAGTTTCTGCTTTCTGCACATGGCTAGCCAGCTTTCCCAACACCATTTATTGAACAGGGAATCCTTTCCCCATTGCTTGTTTTTGTCTGGTTTGTCAAAGACCAGATGGTTGTAGATGTGTTGTGTTGCCTCTGAGACCTCTGTTCTGTTCCATTGGTCTATATCTCTGTTTTGGTACCAGTACCATGCTGTTTTGATTACTGTAGCCTTGTAGTATAGTTTGAAGTCTGGTAGTGTGATGCCTCCCGCTTTGTTCTTTTTGCTTAGAATTGACTTGGCTATGCGGGCTCTCTTTTGGTTCCATATGAAGTTTAAGGTGGTTTTTTCCAGTTCTATGAAGAAGGTCATTGGTAGCTTGATGGGGATAGCATTGAATCTGTAAATTACTTTGGGCAGTATGGCCATTTTCATGATATTGATTCTTCCTAACCATGAACATGGAATGTTTCTCCATCTGTTTGTGTCCTCTCTTATTTCGTTGAGCAGTGGCTTGTAGTTCTCCTTGAAGAGGTCCTTTACGTTCCTTGTTAGTTGTATTCCTAGGTATTTTATTCTCTTTGTGGCAATTGTGAATGGAAGTTTGTTCTTGATTTGGCTCTCTTTAAGTCTGTTATTGGTGTATAGGAATGCATGTGATTTTTGCACATTGATTTTGTATCCTGAGACTTTGCTGAACTTGCTTATCAGTTTCAGGAGATTTGGGGCTGAGACAATGGGGTCTTCTAGATATACAATCATGTCGTCTGCAAATAGAGACAATTTGACTTCCTCCTTTCCTATTTGAATGCCCTTAATTTCTTTTTCTTGCCTGATTGCTCTGGCTAGAACTTCTAATACTATATTGAATAGCAGTGGTGAGAGAGGGCATCCTTGTCTGGTGCCACATTTCAAGGGGAATGCTTCCAGTTTTTGCCCATTCAGTATGATATTGGCTGTTGGTTTATCATAAATAGCTTTTATTATTTTGAGATACGTTCCATCAATACCTAGCTTATTGAGGGTTTTTAGCATAAAGGGCTGTTGAATTTTGTCAAAGGCCTTCTCTGCATCAATTGAGATAATCATGTGGTTTTTGTCTTTGGTTCTGTTTATGTGGTGAATTACGTTTGTAGACTTGCATATGTTGAACCAGCCTTGCATCCCCGGGATGAAGCCTACTTGATCATGGTGGATAAGCTTTTTGATGTGCTGTTGCAATCAGCTTGTCAGTATTTTATTGAAGACTTTTGCATCTATGTTTATCATGGATATTGGCCTGAAGTTTTCTTTTCTTGTTGAGTCTCTGCCAGGTTTTGGAATCAGGTGATGTTGGTCTCATAAAATGAAGACCAATTTGGGAAGAATTCCCTCTTTTTGTATTGTTTGGAATAGTTTCAGAAAGAATGGTACCAGCTCCTCTTTGTATGTCTGGTAGAATTCGGCTGTGAACCCGTCTGGACCTGGGCTTTTTTTGGGTGGTAAGCTCTTAATTGCTGCCTCAACTTCAGACCTTGTTATGGGTCGGTGCAGGGTTTCGGCTTCTTCCTGTTTTAGGACTGGGAGGAGGCAAGTGTCCAGGAATTTATCAGTTTCTTCCAGGTTTATTAGTTTGTGTGCATAGAGTTGTTTGTAATAATCTCTGATGATGGTTTGAATTTCTGTGGAATCTGTAGTGATATCACCTTTATCGTTTTTTATTGCATCAATTTGGTTATTCTCTCTTTTCTTTTTTATTAATCTGGCCAGTGGTCTGTCTATTTTGTTGATCCTTTCAAAAAGCCAGATCCTGGATTTATTGATTTTTTGAAGGGTTTTTTGTGTCTCTGTCTCCTTCAGTTCTGCCCTGATCTTAGCTATTTCTTGTCTTCTGCTAGACTTGAGTTTTTTTTTTTTTTTTTTATCTTGCTCCTCGAGCTCTTTCAGTTTTGACGATAGGGTGTCAATTTTTGATCTCTCCTTGCTTCTCATGTGGGCACTTATTGCTATATATTTTCCTCTAGAGACTGCTTTAAATGTGTCCCAGAGATTCTGGTATGTTGTGTCTTCGTTCTCATTGGTTTCGAAGGACATCTTTATTTCTGCCTTCATTTCATTGTTTATCCAGTCAACATTCAAGAGCAAGTTGTTCAGTTTCCATGAAGTTGTGCGGTTCTGGGTTAGTTTTTGATTTCTGAGTTCTAACTTGATTACACTGTGGTCTGAGAGACTGTTTGTTACGATTTCTGTTTTTTTGCATTTGCTGAGGAGTGATTTACTTCCAATTATGTGATCAATTTTAGAGTAGGTGTGATGTGGTGCTGAGAAGAATGTATATTCTGTGGATTTGGGGTGGAGAGTTCTGTAAATGTCTATTAGATTTGCTTGGTCCAGGTCTGAGTTCAAGTCCTGGATATCCTTGTTAATTTCCTGTCTGGTTCATCTGTCTAATATTGACAATGGGGTGTTAAAGTCTCCCACTATTATTGTATGGGAGTCTAAGTCTCTTTGTAAGTCATTAAGAACTTGCCTTGTGTATCTGAGTGCTCCTGTATTGGGTGCATATATATTTAGGATCGTTAGCTCTTCTTGTTGCATTGATCCTTTTACCATTATGTAATGTCCCTCTTTGTCTCTTATGATCTTTGTTGCTTTAAAGTCTAATTTATCAGGGATGAGAATTGCAACTCCTGCTTTTTTTTGCACTCCATTTGCTTGGTAAATCTTCCTCCATCCCTTTATTTTGAGCCTTTGTGTATCCTTGCATGTGAGATGGGTTTCCTGGATACAGCACACCGATGGATTTTGGCTTTTTATCCAATTTGCCAGTCTGTGTCTTTTGATTGGGGCATTTAGTCTATTTACATTTAGGGTTAATATTGTTATGTGCGAATTTGATCCTGACATTTTGGTGCTAGCTGGGTGTTTTGCCCTTTAGTTGAGCTGGCACTTTTTGTTCCTTTATATGTGTAGAGCCTCTTTCAGGAGCTCTTGTAGAGCTGGCCTGGTGGTGACGAAATCTCTGAGTACTTGCTTGTTCCCAAAGGATTTTATTTTTCCTTCACTTATGAAGCTTAGTTTGGTTGGATAGGAGATTCTGGGTTGAAAGCTCTTTTCTTTAAGGATGTTGAATATTGGCCCCCACTCTCTTCTGGCTTGTAGGGTTTCTGCTGAGAGATCTGCTGTGAGTCTGATGGGCTTCCCTTTGTGGGTAACCCGACCTTTCTCTCTGGCTGCCCTTAGTATTTTCTCCTTCATTTCAACCCTGGTGAATCTGACGATTATGTGCCTTGGGATTGCTCTTCTTGACGAATATCTTTGTGGTGTTCTCTGTATTCCTGGACTTGAATGTTTGCCTGCCTTGCTAGGTTGGGGAAGTTTTCCTGGATAATATCCTGAAGAGTATTTTCCAGCTTGGATTCATTCTCTTCGTCGCATTCAGGTACGCCTATCAAGCGTAGATTAGGTCTTTTCACATAGTCCCACATTTCTTGGAGATTTTGTTCATTCCTTTTTACCCTTTTTTCTCCAGTCTTGCCTTCCCATTTTATTTCATTGAGTTGATCTTCGACCTCTGATATCCTTTCTTCTGCTTGGTCAATTCGGCTGTTGATACTTGTGCATGCTTCGCGAAGTTCTTGTGTTGCGTTTTTCAGGTCCATCAATTCACTTATATTCCTTTCTATTTTGTCCATTCTCGTTAGCATTTCATCAAATCTTTTTTTCGAGGTTCTTAGTTTCTTTGCATTGGGTTAGAACATGTTCTTTAAGTTCACAGAAGTTTCTTACTACCCATCTTCTGAAGTCTGATTCTGTCATTTCATCACACTCGTTCTCCCACCAACCTTGTTCCCTTGCTGGTGAGGAGTTGTGATCCCTTGTAGGAGGAGAGGTGTTCTGGTTTCGGGTGTTTTCATCCTTTTTGCGCTGGTTTCTTCCCATCTTTAAGGATTTATCCACCTGTCGATTTTGTAGTTGCTGGCTTTCAGATTGGGTCTCAAATATTTCAGATTGACGTTCTGTTTGTTGATGATGAGGTTATTTCTGTTTCTTGGTTTTCCTTCTGACAGCCTGACCCCTCTGCTGCAGGTCTGCTGAGGTTCACTCCAGGCCCTGCTTGCCTGGGGTTCACCTGCAGCAGCTGCTGAACAGTAAGGGTTGTTACCAGTTTTCTTCTTCTGCTATCTTTGTCCCAGAAGGATACCCGCCTAGTGTCAATCTGATCTCTCCTTTATGAGGTGTCTCTTTGGATATATAGGGGTCAGGGAGCTGCTTGAGGAGACGGTCTCTTCTTTATAGGAGCTCAAATGGTGAGCTGTGAGCTCTGTTGTTGTTCATTCAGAGCTGCTGGGCAGGTATGTTTAGGTCTGCTGCAGCAGAACTCATAAACTGCTTTTTGTTCCCAGGTGCTCTGTCCCAGGGATTTAGGGCTTTATTTATGAGTTTCCGTTATGCTGCTGCCTTCTTTATTTTTTCCTTCAGAACTGCCCTGCCCAGCAAGGAGGCAGCCTAGTCACTGTCTGCCTGTACAGGCTTTGCTGAGCTGCTGTGGGCTCCGCCCAGCTGCTGAGTGAGCTTCCCTGCAGTCCTGTTTACATGGGTGTAGTTATAACTGCTTTGGCTATGGTGGCCCGCCTCTGTTGAGGTGGAGTCTCTCTGCTGTGGTGAGTTGCCTTGGCAACGGCGGGCTGCCTCAGCAATGGCGGGTTGCCTTAACAACGGTGGGCTGCCTCAGCATTGGCCGACTACCTCCGTCATGGTGGGCTGCCTCGGTAATGGCAGACGCCCCTCCCCCACAGACCTGGACCGTCCTGGGTTCAGCTGCGCTTGCTGTGAAACTCTCAGTCCAGAGTTTCTGGTTGCTGTTCTTTTGTGGGGGTGGGACCAGCCGAGCCTGATCGCCTGGCTCCCTGCCTCAGAGCCTTTTTTAAGTTGGTGTTCCAGTTGCCTGTTGAAGAGGCGCCGGGGTCTGTTTGTTTTCCCCTGCAGCCACTCACTGCGCTGGCTTAAACAGCGGCACTGAGGTTTGTGGCGCTTTTTTTTTTCCCCTGTAATCTACTGTCCTGGTTCCCTGCTCAGTCCCCTTTTTAAACAGACGAATGGGCGACTTCCTGTGATCGCCAGCCAAAAGGGCACCTGGGCCGGTGTATTTTGTACGGAGAACCGCTGCTCTGGGGCGCCGACAAAGCAGCCGCGTGGGGCAAATCAGTGGCCCCGGCTGGCACAGCCGCGCTGGCCAAAACAGCAGCGCTGGTGACCTGTGGAGCTTCTCCACCTGGGAATTTCCTACTCTGTGGGCAATAAAAATGCGGCGTCCACTCACCCTCTGCGCTTTCACTGGGAGCTGCAATCCTGAGCTGTTCCTAAACGGCCATCTTGGATCCTCCTCCTCAATATTTTATTATTTAAATTGTTTTGTGGTTTCTCTCTTATTAGTCACAGGCTGACATTCTTCATTCATTTGTAGTTTCTTTATTTTTACTACCCTGTTTGTTTTTAATTTGCATTTAGTATGCTTTTCCATGATCGCCAATAAATTTGTGTAACTGCGAATATGTTTATCAGCAATTAGCATTTATATTTATCAGATTCTTTATATATAATCTCATTTAATCCTCACAACAACCATGGAAGATACATGTTCTGTTTCTTATTTTATACAAAACTCTTAAATAAAATGATTTTCAAGTTAAATAATTTGCCTAAGTACAAGAAAGTAGCAGATCTTGAATTTAAAATATTGTCTTTCATTCCCCAAATCACTGTTTTTTCTAATGCTTTATGCTAAGAATGATAGACATGATATAGAAAGTGGTAGTTTACTGTTATAATTTACCAAAGTAGTGCTTTATTTGTTTATAAACCAAATATGAAACTATTACAAAGGTTTACTAAAAATAGAATGAACTTTTGATCTGGGCAGTAGGGACAGGAACAACAACAATAAGACAACAAAATCTGTTTTCCCTTAAGTAATGTAGGAAGGAAAAAGAAGAAATACAAATTGTTTAAAAACTAGCTTTCCTGTGGGTTTTTGAATTAAACACATTCTGAAAGTCATCACTAACCTCTGATATAATGGGTTTCGCATAATATTGGGTCATTACATTTTAGGCATCATCGAATATAATGAAGAATAATACGTTTGAAAATCAGTTTGATAAAGAAAAAAAATTGAAATTCAAATTTGGATCAAGCTTCATTAAAAAGGCAAAAAAGCCCAAAGCTGAACTTGTTCGTTTCTTGCTTTGCAAATGAAAATTTTTAAAAACCAAATGACAGCGAGATCAATGTGGGGAGATAATTTAAAAATCAGCACTTTCAAGGAGTTAAATATAATATAATTACATGTCAAATCCATGAGTCACACTCTTAGGACTCGAGATAGAAAATCAGCCAAGGTTATTCAAAAGAACAAGAGTAATACGCTCCCCTGTCCCATATTCTACCACTCCTAGTTTTATACCTAATCAGCTCTGACTAAGAGTCTGTCCCGACACCAATTTAAACATTGGTGAACGTTCCGTTTGCAGTCACGCAGTCTTCTGTTGTATCTAGTCTGAACTCTCTTGCTTGTGCCTTCTGCTTTTGGGCTCCTGTTGTTTTCAGTAGTGTGCTCTCAAAATTGGTAATGGGTAATGGTTGGTCTCTTATTAACTTAAAAAATATTCAAGGCATAAATCAATTTTTTTAAATCAGGCACTAAAACAACAGTTTGAACAGGGGTTGCTTCATGGTATCTTTCAAATCACTCTCACAATTTGCCACTTATTTACTTTTATCAGATTTTATAGAATCAAAGATGATTCATTAGTGGGTCTTAATACTTTATGGAATACAGCCCTCTAAGACTGCTTTTAATAAAGTCAAAAAGGTAACACAGTAATATTGAATTAGAGCCGTGAATTAGAGTGGTGAATGCACCACTTTCATGCATAGAGTACGTCCCATACATACAAGCTTACCCACATATAAACTTCAGTTTTCTGCTTTCCAAAAGTCATATGTTATGCACACATACCCAATGGCCATATTTGTTAGCAGGTTTCTTGGTTAAGTTGAAATATTTTTGTCTACAGAATCATATGTAAATTTTATTATATTTAAGTATCGGTTTGTAATACACAAACTTATTTACCTGCACTTCATTTGACTAGTTTATGTTTCAATGTGTATTTCTCATGCAATCTTTCCATGTCTCACCACAATTGTTTTTCTTTTCTTAATGTATCTGTGGGATTTATTAAATCTCTTCTTGTTAGGGATTCTCTCCCTAGACATTTAAAAGACTCTCCTGTGTTTTCAAGGTAAATGGGTGTTATTGCATAAAAAGATAAAAATAAGCAGATGAGTACACCCCAAGTAAATTAAAAAGTGTTTGTTTGGGCCAGATGATCGCATCTTCTGTGTTGTTGTTTGGAAATAGCTGATGTCTCTGTTTTACTCGCTGGTGTATGCCAGGACCTTTGCTATTCCCTACCTCATAGTCCTGACTGCCGAGCTGTTTTAACGTCAAGACTTCAAGATTAGGATTTACCTTCATGTGATTTCCCATTAATTGCCCAACTAAGTCTCCAAACTTCCATCACTATCAACCCCAAGCTCCACCCACTGAGCCTGACATAAGTGGAAGATGATCCATGGCAAAATCCCAGACATATGCCACTTAGGTATTGCAGAGTCAGAAAGATGTTCCCACTCTATCTAAATGCAGAATTTGCTGTACACAATTCCATTTCCCTTACCCCAGTGATACCATGGAAGCAAGTCATCCGTTCTCATCGAAGTTTTGAGATGCTCAGTTTCCATGCTACATGGTGAGCAGGATTATATGTAGCCTCCTTGCCTCCTGGCTGTGTACATACTCACAAGTATTAACATCTCCCCCCTTAGAACTTAGATTAGCAGCATGTGACAAGCTGCACCTTTTGATACAATAGCATAAGAATCTATTTTAAGGAAAAGTTTCTACTTGGGAATGTGATTTAGTATTTCCTCATGGGAACATTTTCCTCTAAGGAATTTACAAATGTATTGAGATGTAATTGTACATTGTTTTCTACCCACTAAGAATCTTACTTTACATTATCTATGACTAGATAAATTAAGAAGCTATAAGATGCTGGTCTGACAGCTGATGCCATTAGTGTTAGAATTCCATTTTGCCATAGTACTCCTTGAATCCAGAAAAGTGATGAGTGCCTTGTAGGTGCTATTATATAACATAATTAGTATTTATGCTATTATAATTACTAATGATGTTATAGCATCTAAAATATATATTTTTACAAGATGATTAATGTCTTTCTTTAAAAGATGAAGACACTGATTTATTAGTAATACAGAGCTATACATATGAGCTATAGAATTAGTGATACAGATATTGTAAAATAAACCAACTTTCAAGGAACACAGAGAGACAAGAACCAGACAGCTAGGAAAGTCTTCCATGGACCTTTGAGGAGAAAATGGAACAGTGACTAATTTTGGGCAATTGCTTTAAGTATTACATTGTGGCAAACACTCATTTTGCCTGTCAAATGCCTCATTACCATTTTATCAAACCAAGACTTGAAAGAAGCAAACTAAGAATAACCCTTTTAAAATGTAACGCTACCTGTGAATATTATTCATAATTTTAACATGCATAATAACTAATGTTTTAACTTGAAATTTACATCAGCTAGTGAATAATTTACTTGCACTAGTATGACCCTAAAAAATTTCTCAATATGAAAATTAGTAATATGGCATCAAATACAGGTATATAATTAATCTCACTGAAGTTATAATGGAAATATTTAAAAAGAATAAATATTCAATTATCTTGTTAGGGTAATTTAAGTTCATCCATAAGCTCAACAAAAAACATAGGAAGGTAGAATAGTGAAGAAATTAAAGGTGTTTGGCCAATTTGCTAGCCATAACTTCTTACTTTATACATTTACTCATTTAATTTTACCATCATTTATTTATTCACTTAATGTTTGAGACATTCATTTACTTAGTAAGCATATGCCAAGGGAAGCCCTGTGCTCAGTTCCTGTTCTAAGAGTCAGGGACGTTAAGTGGAAGAGAATGGAATTCCTGCCTCTCCTTTCTCCTCTTGTACTCACCTTTACAGTATTCCGGGGACCACCCAGTGGTATCAGTGACATTCTCCAAGGATGCTGCTTACTTGGCATTGCCCTCAGAATCCTACCTTCCCTATTCAAGAGTGTTGCACCCAGTAACCTGTTTATAACAAAGAGTTATTTTACTCTACATTTTACAAAGGTGATGTTCTGGTTCACTTTATGTGCCAACTTGACTGGGCTACAAGGTGACCCAATTCATGACCATATATTCTGGGTGTGTCTGACAGTGCTTCTGCGTGAGATTAACACATGAATGCACAGAATGAATAAAATGCACTGCTCTCAGTGTAGGTAGGCTCATCCAATCAATAGACTGCATGAACAGAACAAAAGGCTATGTTAAGAAGGAACTCTTCCTGCGTGATTGTCTTGAGCTGGACTATGGACTTCTCACTCTTAAGACTTGGACTAAAACATTTACTCTTCTTGGGTCTCAAGCATGCTGGTTCAGTTCTGTCTCTCTCTGTCTCTCTCTGTCTCTCTCTCTCTCTCTTTCTCTGGAGAACCCTGACTAATACAAGTGGTAAAGCTATGTATTAAAAATGACTGCACCACACTGTTTGTGTGTATGTGTAAATGTATATAAATTAGGACATTTTTATACATTTCAAGTAAAATGTTAGAATGAATACATGAACACACATATGATAATTCCCCTTATCTTCAGGGCATATGTCCCAAGTCCCCAGTGGATGTCTAAAACCACAAACAGTACCAAACCTTATAGAGACAGTCTCCATCTAATGATGATGCAACTTATAATTTTTCAACTGTAGGATGGGTTTTTTGAGAGGCAATCCCATTGCAAATCTAGAAGTGTTTGAAGTTATGATGGTTTAACATAATTTTACAACTTTCCAATGGGTTTATTAGAGTATTAAATGTATTTTTTAAATTTTTTAACTCTTTTTTTTTAGGTTTGGGGGTACATGTGGAGGTTTCCTGTATAGGTAAACTGCATGTCACAGGGATTTTGTGGACAGATTATTTCATTACTCGGGTAATAAGCACAGTACTCCATACGTAGTTCTTTTTATCCTTCCCCTCCTCCCATCCACCACGCTCAAGTAGATCTGGTGTCTGCTGTTTCCTTCTTTATGTTCATGTGTTCTCATTGTTTAGCTTTCACTTACAAGTGAAAACATGTGGTATTTGGTTTTCTCTTCCTGCATTAGTTTGTTTAGGATAATGACCTTCAGTTCCATCCATGCTGCTATAAAGGACAATGATCATGTTATTTTTTATGGTTGTGTAGTATTCCATGCTGTGTATGTACCACACTTTCTTCATCCAGTCTACCGTTGATGGGCATTTAGGTTGATTTGATATCTTTCCTATTGTGAAAAGTGCTATGATAAATATATGTGTGCAAGTGTCTATACGTTAGAATAATTTAAAATCTGGGGGGTATATACTCAATACTGGCATTGCTGAGTTAACAGCAATTCTATTTTAAGTTCTTTGAGGAATTGCCACACTGCTTTTCACAATGGCTGAACTAATTTACATTCCCACCAGCAATGTATAAGCATTCCCTTTTCTTCACAACCTCATCAGCATCTGTTATTTTTTGACTTTTTAATGAAAGGCATTCTGACTGGCATTGAATGACATCTCACTGCGGTTTTGGTTGGCATTTCTCTAATATTTAGTGATGTGGAGCATAAGAAGCATTTTTGATACAACCTTTTAGGCTTCAGGTAGGTTTATAAGGACATAACCCCATTGAAATTGAAGACCATTGCTTATACATGTACTGTGTATTTTTTTTAAATAATATCTTAAAAATGCCTTAATCATAGAAAACATTTTAGCAATATCATGCCTATGATAAAGTTTAATTTACAAATTACAAGCAGTACTCTGCACTTTGGGACCATTATAAAGTAAATAAGGATGATGTAGCCACAAGTGTTATGTCACTATGACAGTGGATCTGATCATTGAGATGGGTTCTAAGTGACTCAGGGACAGTGTTGTATACAGCATGGATATACTGGACAAATGGAGGATCACATCCTGAGTGATGCGGTGTAGGATAGCATAATATTTCATTATGCTACCTAAAATGGTGGCCAAGTTAAAACTGATTTATCTAAAATGTTTCATTTAACATTTTCAGACCACGGTTGACTGTGGGTAACTTAAATCATAGGAAGTAAAACTGCAAATAAGCGAGGACTACTGTATATATACACTATGAATTGGGAAAAATGGCTTAATCTGAATTTAAACTTACAATGAATAAATAAAATAGTAAAAATGCCTAGCTAGGAAAAAATTTTGAGATCACTCCTCAACAGATTTATGTTCTAGTTTTCTTTTTAATTTTTTTTAAACTTTTTGGTTTTATTTGTCCAACACAATGCTTCTAGTAAATAAAAAAAATAAGTGGAATTTTTAGTCTCAGACCCTACTCAGTGTTAAACGTGTTAGGTAGAGTTAGTTCAAAGAATTCTGGGTGACCTTTACATGTAAACTTGACACAATATTTCCTCTCTGCTTTCATGGGAGTTTATCTCTGTCCTAATTTTACCTTCTGTATTCTCTGCAGCTCTGGGTGTATAGACACTATTTTACTACTCTTGGTGATAAGTGTTACTTTAAAATCTGAAGTGATAAACTGTATTGAGTAGAGACATGGATATCATAACTCCTCCATTTAAGACTACTATCTTTTCATTTTAAAAATAGTTATTGGCTGTGGTGCTGCTTAATCACTCATGCCCATATAATATAGAGTACATTCATTGGAGATCAATGGAAAATAAGATTATAGATAAGGTAGGGTAAGCTGATGGAGGGTCTCAAACTCCCGCAGATATGGACATATCACGAACTGCAGTGAACAGCATTTTAAAGTTTTCATTGGAGCAGTGACATTAAACAGAAGTAACTGATTTGTTAGAAAGAAAGAGTTTAGCACCAGAACCTTTTGGATGCATTATTTTGGATTCATAAAGAAAGCTACAAGGAGAATATGGAAAAGATAGTTTTGAAAAATGAGGAAGAGATTTCACGCTAAAACATATTATTTTTTTCTTTTCTTGAGAGGACTAAACACAACCTGTTAATAAACACATTTACATATACATGCATACATGTATACACTACAGACAGCACACATTTGAGGACATTTGTAATTAAAGAAATGCATAGAATTACTCTTTCTAAAATAAAAATCATGAGATGTTAAGGACACATGAGGAAAAAGAAACATATTGGCCAGGCATGGTGGCTCATGCCTGTAATCCCAGCACTTTGGGAGGCCGAGGTGGGCAGATCACTTGAGGTTAGGAGTTGGAGAGTAGTCTGGCCAATATTAAAAATAAAATAAAATAAACACTATCAAGAGCAACTACAGAATGGTGGTCAAATATATTTTAGAAGCTATAGTTTTGAAAAATAGAGTAATTAGTTTAAAAAGCCTATGGTACACCATTATTCATTCTGTATCTCCAAGATAGGGATAATTTTTGCAAAGCATATGTGACCACAATCCTTCCCTACATAGAACACCTTTTCTTGCTTATGCTCTAAATAACTTAAATTTTGGGAATGATAAGTGAGAACATCATAATTCCAACATAGACTGCTTTTCTTATATCTGATCAGTGTGAAGTACTGATCAATATGGAATATGAAAGGAGCCACTGGAAGCTGAAACCTGTAAATCATACTAAAGTAACATTCATCATCCTGGTTAGGGAATTCACCAATACTTATATTTATTTTAATGAACTTGCATATACTATGCTCATACCATATGCCAGAGGAAAAGACAGAATGAAGAATCACAAAGCACACATGCTTGTATGCTACTTTTACATGTGTAAAGTGTACTGACCAATCTAAAGCATCTGTTTGCTTCTCTTCACTTTATTCTTTGTGACTAATATACAGTTATAAATAAAAATTACTAATATAAATAAAAATTACTAATATAAAGTTATAAATAAAAATTATTTTTATTTAAAAATAAAAAAGTTAAAAATAAAAATTTCCCCTTTGGAAATTGTCATAAAAGAACATCTGAATCTATTTTGGAACATAGGCAGATATCATGGCTGTGTTCAACCATGAGAGCTTCCGTAAAAGAAACACATCCTTCTTTTTTATTTTCATGTGTTATTCTTGGTGTCATGGCTAAGATTGAGACTTGGGGTTCACATTGATTTAGGTTTTCATCTTAACTCGGCCACCTTTTAATTGTGTGATGTTGGGGAAGTTGGTCTCCTTCTCTGACCCTTTAATTAATAGTATGGTAAATGGGGTAATAACGCCTGTCATTTCTGGTTAGTGTTATGGATTCTCATATGTAAAATACCCATATAACAATAAGCAGAGAGTGGATGCTTAATGTAAATGGTGACTGTGAAGAAGACTATAGTGATGATAAATAATCAAAGATTAATCTGCTGAAAACCAGAATGAATTAGGGAGGATGGATATTGGATGTAGAGAGAATGCTAAGAGACTGCAATTCAATGACAAGGAGAAGAAAAAGAGAAGAAATTTGAAATATTTCATGAAATAAATTACCAACATCTTTTAGTGATTAATATTTGAAAGGAGATGGACTTATGTATTTAGCTCACTGTAAGCTATTCACATGACGATGTATATATTGACAATACTCTTCCTGGTAATGGGAAACTATAGGTTTGGAGACTGGTCAGGAGATTTTCAGTGGGGTGAGAATTAACAATATCCATCTGCCTTCTAAAAAGATATATGCTGAATTACTTACTTCTCATGGTACACTCAGTAATACCCCAAAAAGGGTGTCAATAGTGTCTACTGAAAAAAAGCAAAATCTAATTCTTTATAGTCGGTTTCTCTCATTTCTTTCCAAGTGTATATTTTGTTATGTGATGGCAATATATAATGCAGTAGTAAACTTTCTCTTGGCATATTACATTTATATTCTAAAGCTATTCAGATAAGGTTGTGTTAGAAAGTGAAGTGTGTTCACTATTTCTGTGGGTAAATAATCGTCCAGTGAGAAGAGTAGAGTTTTCAAGCATTAGTCTTGCTGAACAGAGTATACATATCTATAATCAAAATGAATATAACTACATGAGAATTTTATAAGTTATTAAGCTCTTCTAATAACAGAAATGCCTCCACAATAATAGCAGTGATGAATTGCCTGGAAGTTCAGCACTTAATATGCTCTTTGTAACTTCTTGAGTCCATAAAAAGGAGTTGTAAACGTTGGCTTCTGATCCTTGAAATTTGCAGTTGAGAAAGCAGACTTGTGTACAAAAGGAAATTGTGTAAAGTTAAATAAGAAAGGAAGAAACTAAATAAAGCTGACTTTAATGCAGTGTCTTGCTTGATTTCTTCAATTTTGTTTTGTTTTGTTTTCCTTCCCTTGTTTTCACTGTTATTTTTTGCTTGAAGGTGCGGTATATTATTTGGAATCCAAATTATTATTATGATTTTTTAATTTTCAGAAATACCCAGATACAAATTGAAGAGCATAAAAAATAATTTATGTCTATATGTTCATTTTGGTGTTTAAAACTGAACTGATTATGACATTCAATAAAAAATAATGTTAATATAACAAAAATAATAATGCAAAAAAGTATAAAATAGTCTACATTTCTTCATTTTTAAAGTCAGGTACATAGGAAGACCTTGATAAAAACTCACTGAATTCAGAATAATGGCTCATGTCACTCATAAATTTGTGTAAATGACTATGGTATAGTTAGAACAATTAAAGCTCTCATTCTGAGACAAGGAAACTGAGGCATAGATAATTAATTACCTTGCTTAAAGTTAGAGATGTGATTATGCTAAACAAATATATTTTTTAAAGGTGTATTCCCTAGTGATCTAATTTCCTTCTTAATTAATTGCTTAGGAAATCAACCTAGAAAAAGAAAAGTTCTTGCTCAGAGCATTTGCTGTCATGCTTGGTTTTGTCAAAGATGCCTGCTGCCTTCAGCTATTGTCCTCTGCTGCTACTTCTTAAGCCTCCCAGTGCTGATTCCCAAGACACAGGAGATCTGCTGTTTCACATGCCTGTGATGGTCATGCTGGCTGATTCCCCACATCATTGCTTCTTGGATCATTAATCTAACACAACCCAATAATCCCATTCCCTTTATTAGTGCTTAGCTTCAGACGGCCAACCGGTCCAACATGACACAACTACAAAGTTACTGAGGAAGTTGTCTTTGCTCCTAAACACAGAGACATAAAAACAGATGGGCCCTCTTTTCCTTATAGATGTGGCTGTGTCTGCAAATTGCACCTAAAAATTTGAAGGCTAACATACAACCATATTAGTAAAGTTATTATAAGGGTAATGTTCATCACAATCAAAACTTCTTATGGATTTCCTATTACATGTTATTACCATTCTGTTGTATAAAATGCACTCTATTCACAAGAGAAATGCTGAGTAATATCACCTAAGACCCACTCTGAGCTTCAGTTTTTTTCTTCTGGAAGTGTGATGCCACCTAGACACACCTTAACTAATGCAGACTGTGTGGTCAGATACCAAAGATACTACATAATCAATGAATAAATTGAATTGAATCTTATCCTATATTTTGATACTCCAACTTGCTTCTTTCTTGCATATTTGAAAAATAATTTCCAACACAAGTTAAAATAAATAGGAAAAGTATTATCAAATGACATCAAACAATCCATTGAGAATTTTGTAAACGTTCCTGAAACTAGTTTTACTACTGTTCAGATGTGGCACCCATTGTAGATGTTCTTCCCTGTTTAGGACTTTGACAAAATTTCTGTTTTGGCAGATGTTTCATTTAGTTTTTGTTACAATCATGTCAGAGCTTGGTTTAGCTAAAATCTGTTGCAATGTGTGACTGGCAGTCAAACAGCAATTCCCTAGTAACGGGGCTATATATCTGAGCTGTTACAACCATCCATTGCCATGGTTCTCTTAGAATATGTTTTGTGTGTGTGTGTGTGTGTGTGTGTGTGTGTGTGTGTGTGTGTGTTTTCCCACGGGATCTTGTTTCATGAGCTGGAACACTGGCAGCAAAAGCACAAGGCAAGCCTAGAGAGGAATAATCTAGAAATTTACATAAATTTGAGATATGCAGCAGAGAGTAACAATCTAGGTGAAGGGTCATTTTAAGTAGAGAGACATAAACAAGGGGCTAATGCCAATAGAAAATGGTGGATGCACAGGGAAGAATCTGCATTCGATGGAGAGAAAGATATGAGTTTTGGAGCTGAATGGATTTGGATGGAAAGCCTAATGCTCACATTTTCTTGCCTTTGATTTTGCAATTTTATTTCGCTATTCTGAGTCTCAGTTCTCTCGTTTTTATAACTCAAAAAATAATATCTATCTTAAAAAAGAAAAGAACAGTGCTGAAAAGGGGATTTCCTGACCAGCCTATGTTTACTTTTAAGTGTAAATCATGACTATTATATTTATTTGGGAAGTCTCTAAAAGTAAGAAGCAAATCTTATGTCCTGGAATCTTAGACAAAACAAATAATTGCAATGAAGGAAGGAGTGTTTTGACTGCTGACCCTAAGGAAGTTGTCTATTTGCTCTCAGCTCATTTATGCCTCTTGTCATAAATTCGTGCCAACAACCTACCGGAAGTAAGTGGTGAAATATACTACTAATTTTTATTCTACCCAGTAAGAAGGGCCACGCATATCTTATTTGTTTATTTTTTTCTTGGTTAACTTTTTAAAGAATATAATGGAGGCCGAATGTGTTGCTTTCTAATCTTGTTAATTCTCTTCATAACCCATAACCATCTGATGTAGCACTTTTCTGTCTCAGGACAATGGAAGTAACACAGTGTCCCTCTATGCATGGAGGACAGGTTCTGAGACCCCAGTGGATGCCTAAAACCACAGAGAGCACCAGTCCCTGTATATACTATATTTATTCATATTCATGCATTAAATTTATTGAAGAGTTTAATTTATAAATTAGGCACAATAACAGATCAACATCTCATAATAAAATAGAATATATAACAAAATACTGAAATAAAAGATTTTTAAAAAAATTTTCTCAGGGGGCTAGGGAGCTAGGGGAAGAATAGCAGGGGTTTGGAGGGCAGGGGTTTGGAGGGCTAGGGGAGGAATAGCATTAGGAGAAATACCTAACGTAGATAATGGGGTGATGGATGCAGCTAACCACCATGGCACGTGTATACCTATGTAACAAACCTGCATGTGCTGCACATGTACCCCAGAACTTAAAGTATAATTTTAAAAAAAGAAAGAAAATACTTGAGCAAAACCACAAAATAAATAAATGAATGAATAATAAATAAATAATAAATAAATGCCTTTTTAACAGGAAAAGAAAAAGCAAAATTTATCCAAACTTTTACCTTTTCACTTAAAGGAAGCACTTTACCGCTTATTTTTGGAATATCTGAATTGCCAGCTTTACTACCCTAGCATTTCAGGAGCCTTATTCAGTAAAAATAAGGGTTACTTGAACACAAGCATTGCAATACTAAGACAATGTGGTAACTGAGAGGGCTGCTAAGCTGTGAACACACGGGTAACCCATAGAGCCTCGATATGCCAGACAAAGGAATGATTTGTGTCCTGGGTGGAAGGATGTGAGGTCATAGAGGATTTTGTCACACTACTCAGAACTGCTAACAGTTTAAAACTTATGAATAGCTTATTTCTGGAATATTCCATTTTAGATTTTCAGACCCCAGTGGACTGTGGGTAACTGAAACCACGAAGTGAAACTATGGACAAAGAGGGACTACTGTATAAGGATATTGAATTATAAAAATTGCACAACAGTACCTATCAAGAAACGCTAAAAGCAATAACTAGAAAATATGTACAATCCAGTGACCAATAAATACATAGGCATTGAAATCTTGTTATATAAGACAGTGATAAAAGAGAAATATAGCCAACCAGTCATTACAACTGGGAGTAGCTAAATCTTGAGTCAGATGTTAGAAGTAGAAAGAAGAAGAAAAACTAACATTTTTTGAATATTGCTGTAATCTAGGTTTCATGGCAGGCAACTTAAACATGCCCATATGTGACCTATTTAATATCTCACTAACCCTGCAGGAGGCCACTGTCATTTTTATTTTACACGAGATCAGTGCTACAGTCATAGGCTGGTAAATTGCACTTAGAATTAGCATTAAGTTACTCAAAACCCATGAGCTTCACTCTCCCTATAAAACTATTAATACCCTACATGGAAAGGTCAGTTTATAGGATTAAATGAGGGCATTTTCTGAAATAAAAAAGGGTAAAATTTTAACACATTTTATGAGAAATTTAACTAAGAGCCCACCAGTAGTCAATCTGAGTTAGTCTGGCTAGAGGGAAAATCTGACTTCATAAATCATAAATTAGTTTGGAGTAGCAAAGAGATGAAGATGCTGTATAGAAAGCCACATTAAACAGATAATGACTAATGTACATTTTTGTGAGTGTATTTTTGTGATAACTTTTCCTATTTTACTGGAAAAGTGTCAAAATGGAAAGAAATCAAAGCATAGAATTCTGATAACTATAACAAGACTCTTTGACTCTTTTTATTGATCCTTGTTCTAATAACCTGTAATATAATAGAATTCAGTATGATAGCATTCCATAGTCTATCATTTTCCTTTTATTTCAGAAAAGGTTATATTTTCATTGACTAGCTGGAGGTTTCTCATTTATTACTGTAATGTGTGGTTTCTTTTCTCTTATTTGATTGGCAAGTTATTTATAGTTAAAGAAAATCTCAGTGAGTTAAAAGATCCTTGCAATAGTTTCTACAATAAAATGTAATCATTTTCAGGTAATGAAAACTTGAAGAAAGAATGTAAGCTGGGCGATCCATATAACTTTTTGCCTTGTGCTTTATCTCTGATCTACTGAGAGAGACCCTGAGAAAAGACGCCATGGATGGGAAATGGGAACTGGGTAGAAAGTGCTTTGATAAAGCTTCTTTTTCCAACATTGGTAACTTGAAATGAAAATTGAATTTTAGAAAATCATGAGGATAATATTATATATTTATTTCTCATCTCTATAGCTACTGAAATTATAAAACACGAATAAAATTCAAATTCTCATTATGAAAGTCACACCAGATTACAAGAATGCTGCTTCCCATATGTGGTTGTACCAAAGACTTTAAACACTTTCAAGTGTGGTTTTTTTTTTTTAGATAGAGTCTTGCTCTGTTGCCAGACGCCAGGCTGGAGTACAGTGGCGCGATCTCGGCTCACTGCAACCTCCACCTCCCGGTTTCAAGCAATTCTCCTGCCTCAGCCTCCCGAGTAGCTGGGACCACAGGAGCGCATCACCACGCCCAGCTAATTTTTGTATTTTTTAGTAGAGATGGGGTTTCACCACGGTCTCGATCTCTTGACCTCGTAATCCGCCCACCTTGGCCTTCCAAAGTGCTGGGATTACAGGTGTGAGCCACCCTGCCCTGCCTCAAGTATTTTTAAGGTAGAAGTTGCAGCATGGCCTGAAGCTTTACTTCAACCAGCAAATATGCTTTGTTTGGTCTGCCAAATTTATTTTAATTACATTACGTAAATTTAAGATTTACATAAGGCTAGATAGATATCCAAGGCTTTGGAAAAAATGGCTTAAATCAAGCTCCTCTCAATTTGAAAAGATAAAAAGAGTGTGAGATTCTTTAAAACAAAATAAAAACAGCTGATGCAGACTTACTGCCAAAAGAGGAAAACACGGAAGCTAAAACCTATGGCTCATGACTTCTGGAGTTCTTGAATTAATATATGTCAAAGTTTAAAGCTTGGTTAAAAATAAATGAATAATAAATAAATAAATAAATAAAATGTCCAGATTAGTTAACCAGAACTCATCCTCTGCAGATGTGTATGTTCTTAGAGAGGGACACAGAAAACCGTTGTCAACTTTGATCATATTTTCATCCCAATTTGTCCTTAAGAGTCCCCAAGACAGCTTCTGTGGGAATCAGAGCTATCATGAAGCTATTTACATAAATTTATTATTGTCTTTATTATTTGTGTAGTCATATTACTAACACTCCAAATAAGTCAACATCCTAATCCCCGGAACCTGTGAATATGCTAGTCTACACAGCAAAGAAGCTTGAAAGATGGAAGTGACATTGGTAACCTTTAGTTACTAATCTGACATTAAGTTTGAGAGATGATCTAGGATTATTCAGGTGGTTCCAATGAAATCAAATGGTCATTAAAAGTTGAAGAGGGAAATAAGAGAGAGAGAGAGAGAGAGAGAGAGAGGGAGAGAGAGAGAACCAGACAGATGGCAGCATGAGAAACACAGCCTGAAGTTGCTGCTGAAAATGGAAGAAGAAGGGCAAGAGCCGAGAAATGTGGCTGGCCTCAAAAAACTGAAAAGAGGAACAAAACAGATTTTTCCAGAGCCCCTTAAAGAAACAGACTTGCAACACCTTGATTTTAGCCTTGTGAAGCCAGTCGAATTTCTGACTTACAGAACTCTGACCTAATACAACTGTTTTGTTTTTAGTCACTAAGTTTACAGCAATTTGTTAACAGCAGCAATAAGGATCAAATACATAATTTCTAATTGAAGTAGAATGCTGCTGTTAGAAATACATAAAAATGTGGTAGTGGCTTTGGGATTTGGCAACAGACACAGGCTGGAAAAATGTTCAGGAGCATGATAGAAAAAGCCTAGACTAACCTGACATTTCTGACATTTGGTAGAAATATAGATGTTAAAGGCTCTGTTGTGAGGACTACAAAAAAAATTAGAGAAGAATAATGTTTCAGTAAACAAAACCTTGAAAGCATATTCTCTTAGAGAATACTGAAATTATTATGAATAGACTATTGGTAGAAAGAGGTACATTAATGGCATTGCTGGTGAAAGCTCAGAAGAAAGTCAAGAAAATGTTATTGGAAATTGAAGAAAATTTGACTTTGTGTTATATTGGCAGAAAGTTTAGCAAAAATGTGCAAAGCTGGATTTGTAAAAAGAGTGAGATTGAACATTCAGCTGAGATTTTTTCAGCATAGCTTTGTAGTCTAGTTACTTCTTGATGCTTATAGTATAATGTAGGAAGAAAGATAAATTGTGATACAAATTGTTAAGCAAAATAGAACCAGAAATTCATGATCTGGAAAGTTTTCAGCCTATCCAATTGCAGAAACCATTAAAATTAAGAGATTTACTATCAAAAAGCATGCTTTAAGAAAAAGCCTGGCATAAGGCTAGAGAATCTTTTGGTAATATCTCCAAAAGATGAAAATACCAGTGGATGCAGTCATTCAAAAGTCTCTTCAAATAAATTAAATACGTGACTCATGGATACTCCCAACCATATAGGCAGGGGTCAAAAAATTGAGGAAATTTCCATGGAGAAGATTCTTATCTAATAAAGTGAATCTTAGTGACATAAACGGAGACCCACATATTTCTTGAGAATTGGGTAATAGAAACAACACCAGCTTGAAGTGTATTCCACAGTCCACAAATGGCCTCCAAGTAATTAGGAAATTTCTTAAAAGGGGAAGAGGAGGGCAACCAGATAAGGGAAAACTTGAAAAAAATAAAACAAAACATAACCAAAAGTTGCTGGCTTTAAAGATAAGGGAAGAATGAATGTGCCAAAGAATGTGGTTGCCCTGTGGAAATTTAAAAGGGCATAGAAACATATAATTTCCTAGACCCTCCAGAAAGAAACACAATCTTGCAACACTTTAACTTTAGGCCAGTGAGATCTATCGGGCTCTAACCTATAGTTCTCATTTTTAAAAATTTCTTCCAAAAAATAGAACAGGAGGGCAAGCCTCAACTTTTCTGTATGATGTCAGTATTACTCTTTTACTAAAACCAGACAAAGATAGCATGAAGAAAGAAAAGTATAGACACATATATTTTATAAAATTAGATGCAAAAATTTTCAACAACATATTAGCAATTTCAATCCAAGTGTGTGTATAAATCATTATACTACATGACCAAGTGATATTTATTTCAGGTATGCAAAACTGTTTCAATATTTAAAATTCAATGTAACCCACCATATAAACAAGTTAAAGAGGAAACATCATGTGCTCATATCAATTGAAGATGAAAGATCTATATGTTTTATTAAAATCCCATACCTATTCGTGATAAAAGCTCTTACCAACAGAAGGGAAAGTCTTCAAATTGATAAAGACCAGTTATAGAAACAACAAACAATTAAGAAAAATCTATAGCCAGTATAAATGAGAGTGAAAAGCCAAATGCTTTCCTTCTAAATCAGGAACAAGACAGGAATATCTACTCTCACCAATGTGATTGACATAAGTACTGGAAGTTCTTCTCACCAATGTGATTGACATAAGTACTGGAAGTTCTACCCAGTTCAGTAAGGGGGGGAAAGAAAGAAGCTATGCAGATGGGGAAGGGAATAGTACAACTGCTTCTATGGAAGATAGCATGACTGTCTGTCTAGAAAGTCCCTAGGAATCTATAAAATGAAAGAAAACATAAAAACAAATAAGTCTTTTGAATCAAACAAACAATGTCAGCAAATTGCAGGATACATGATCAACATATTAAAATCAATTGCATTTCTATATACTAACAGCGAACATATAGAAACCAAAATAAAAGCACAATACCGCTTATAATTGGTTAAAGGTAATAAAATACTTAGATGTGCTTATAAAACCATGTACAGCATCTATGTGTTGAAAATTACAAATATGAATAAAAGAAATCAATGAAGATATTGATTATGACAGAGATGTATGACTTGTTCATACATTGGAAGACTTAAAATATAAAAACATCAATCTGAACCTTATACCATATAAAAACTAAGTCAAAGTAAGTTATGCACTTATATGTAAAATGTAAAACTATAATATTTTTATTAAAAATATGAGAAAATCTTTGAGACCGCCCATAGTGATCAATAGATTAAAGATAATTTCTATCAAAACCTCAATAAAGTTTTTTTTTGTATACACAGATGAAGATATTCTAAATTTTGTATGGTAAGTATAAGGCCTTAGAATTGTTAAAACAGTATTAACAAAGAAAAATAAAGTTGAAAGAATAGTTTATTCAGGATAAAAACTCATTTTATGGCAACAAAAATTAAGACAGTATGGTGTTGGGGGAAGGGTAGACATACAGATCAATAGAGCAGAATAGAGGGTCAAAGAACACAGGAAGTACCTCACATGTATGCTGATTTAATTTTTCTGAAAAGAACAAAAGAAATTCTGGAAAAGAAATAGAAACTGTTAAACTAATGGTGCTATAGTAATTGGAATTCTGTAGGCCTAAACATCAACCTCAACCTAAGCATTATACTGCATTAAAATTAAGTAAAAATAAATTATGTAAAATAAAACATAAAACTATAAAACTTTTATTTAAAAATATGAGAAAAACTTTAAGATCTATGGTTAGATAATACTTGTCACTAAAGCAAAATCCATTAAAAAATAGAAAAATTCAACCACAATATTAAAAAAGTTTATTCTGAAAAGCCTGTTTGAAAAGGATTAACAACAATGACTGGGAAGTGTATTTTCATACTACATTTTCTACAAGATATACTATCTATAATATACAAAATTTCCTAAAACTCAATTGTAAAAAAACAGAAAACAGCAATCCAATCAGAAATTGAGCAAATGACAAGAATATACATTTCCCTGAAGATATACACATAGCATGCAAGCATAGAAAAAGATGTTCAACACCGTTAGCCATTACAAAAAAAGAAAACTGAAAGTCCAGGGAGATATTAAGACACAACTACAATAAGTGATTAAAATTATACACACACACACACACACACACACACATACACACACACAAACACATATATGATGTAATGTTATATAAGGATAATATATAATGTGTGTATATATATATATATATATATATATATTTTGTGTGTGTGTGGTGATAAGGTTCCAGGTTCTGCTTCCATAAGTAAAGAACTTGGACAATAAGTAAAGAACTTGGAAGTCATCACTCCTACTCTCACAAGAATAACAAAGCTAAAGAAACTGAAAATAAATGAGTTTTCTTAGCTCCGTCAGAGATTTGAGTTCATATTAAAAAAACTATCTCCCCTCAGACCCCAGAAAAATAGAAAGATAGGGGAATACAGAGAATCACAGCTTAACCTTCAGCAAAAGCTGCTGGAGTCGGTAAATGGTAGAAACACTTTAATGGCTCTTAATAAATTGCTGAAGGCTGCATGTGGAATAGCTTAAAAACCACTGGCATCCTGATTTTAGAGGGATCCTGACTGTTTTGTGGGTTTTACTTACAGGAATTACACTTCTTTCTCATGAAGATAAGAGAATAATCTCTAGTGATTTGAATTTGAGCAGAAATAAATGAAAGTAACCATTCTGAAACACAGAGGAAAAGTGGAAAAGTGGCTATTTTAAAAATTGCCAAGAGCATTCTTTTCTACATAATAAAAGCTAGATATCAAGGGAAAGTACTTTAACAATGCCTTATTTAAACCAGGGGAAGGAAAGTTAGTCAACCACTCCAAACCTAAGTCTTATCAAAACCCATAAGGGAACGAAAACGGTTAAGATACTATTCTGGAGGTCACGAGACTTTGGCTTATTAAGAATATATATTTAATCGAAATATTATATAATGCTTTCCCTCTCCAATATCTAATCACCATCGCCACACTGATCTAGTGTAATAATAGTTGGGTCAAACTGAGAAATTTGCAAAAGATATATACTATTTAAATAGACGTTTCTAGGGAAACCCAAAAAGAACAACACGAACAAAAGGTAGTTTATGCCTCTGACACCTACAGCTATAACAAACATTAAGTACAGCCCAGCTTCTCTCCAGTTTAAATAAAACTTCATATAAAAGATCTATTTGCCTCATCCTATTACTTAATATGTCATGTCTGATTTTTGACAAAGTGTTATAAGGCATGCTAAAAGGCAATGATATAAATATGTAAAGCAAGCATCACAACCAGATTCAGATATGACAGAGATTTGGGAAACATCAGACTGATAATTTAAAATAATTGTGATTAATATGCTAGAGAGCTCCACTTTTGAAAGTAGACAACACAGAAGAACAGAAAGGTACTATAAGCAGAAGATAGAAACTCGAAGAAAGAATAAAAAAGAAATGCTAAAAATCAGAAACGTTTTCATAGGAATGAGGAATGCTTTTGAGGGACTCATCAGTATACTGGGTGTCACCAAAAGAGAACCAGTGAACATGAAGATATGCCAATAGAAAATTTACAGACTGAAATGCAAAGATAAAGTAATGTAATATTAATAAAAAAAATGTAATATCCAAGAAGCTTTGAAAAAATTACAATGGTGTAACATATACAAAATAGGATTACATAAAAGAGAAAAAAGAGGAAAGACACAAATAATTTTAAGTAAAATGAAAGATAATTTTCTAATATTGAAAACAGACAACAAACCATAGGTCTAGGAATTTCAGAGAGCAGCAATTGAGAAAAATATTTAAAAATCCATAACTCAAGTACAACATACTCAAACAGCAGAAAATCAAAGACAAAGAAAAAATGTTGAATTCAGCTAGGGTCACTACCTATAGAGGAAAACAGATAAACATTATATTAAACTCATCTTCAGAAATCATGTAAGCAAGAGTAGAGTAAAATATTTAAAGTGTAGAAACAAAACAATAAAAAACAAAACACTAATCCAGAATTTTATATCCAGTAAAACTATCCATAAAATGTAAAGGAGAAATAAAAAATTTAGACAAAAACTGAGAGAAGTTTCCTGTTTTTAAAAAAATGTTATATGTAATTATTCAGAGTAAAGGAAAATAGTACACACCAGAGACATGGATTTCTGGGTCTATGGAAGAGTTAGAGAAGAAGAAAATGAGATAACATGTACTTTTTTTTTCATCCTTATTCTTAACTAATCTAATCAATAACTTTTTTTTCAAAGTAGTAATAGCAAGACTGTGTTGGGTGAGTATAACTTATGAATAAATGAAAATTAATAGCATGAGTGTTATAATGGAGGAAGGAATGAATTAAGAATATCTTTTTTATAAGGTCAGTGCACTACCTGTGTATTATTATAGCAGTATTTGAAAGTGGAGTTAGATTAGTTGTAAATGTTCACTGAAAACTATAGGACAACCAAAAAAAGATAAATACTTAAACAAAATATGTCTAAAATTTATTTAAGGAAAACTACAAATGTTGTTTATTTATCTCTAAATAAGTGGAAAGATTTCACGTACATTGATAAGCAGAATCAATACTGTCAAGATGCCAGTCTTTTCAATTTTTTCTATAGATTTATTGCAATCTCAAATAAATGTATTACAATTTATTTTGTATATATGGGCAAAGTGTAAGGTTTATGTGAAAAGGTAAAAGACAGAATAAACAAGACATTACTGAAAAACAAAAAAATGGAGAAGGAGAAAAAGAAGAAAAAAAGAGTCATTATTCAACTGCCAGACTTACTAAAAAGCTACCATTATCAAGGCAAAATGAAAGACAAGTCATCAATGCAGCAAAATGGAGAGCCCAGAAATAATCAACTATAGTTGCATAATGACAATCAATTGATATTTGACAAAGGAGCCAAGGCAATTTAAGGTAGAAAGAGTAAACTTCTCTACAAATGATGCTGAAACAACTGGCATCAACGTTCACACACACACACAATAATAATAATAATAATAATAATAATAATAATAATAATAATGAATCCAGACATAAACCTTACATCTCTCACAGTTAACACACAATGAATCCTAGACCTAAATTAAAATTCAAAACTGTAAACCATCTATAGTATAACATAAATGAAAATCTTGTTTTTGATTTTGGTGGTGAGTTTTTAGGCAATGCTGAAAGCACAGTCTAAGAAAATCAACAAGTTGGATTTACTAGAATTAAAATAGCTTTGTGAAAGTGACTGTTAAGAGAATGAAAATAAAACCACAGACTTAAGGAAATATTTTATAACATTTACCTAATAAAGCACTGTTATCAAAAATATACAAATAACTCTTAAATTTTCACAATAAAAAAATTAACAACTAATTTTTTCTTTTTTTTTTTTTTGAGACGGAGTCTTGCTCTGTGACCCAGGCTGGAGTGCTGTGGTGTAATCTTGGCTCACTGCAACCTCCGCCTCCCAGGTCCAAGCGATTCTCCTGCCTCAGCCTCCTGAGTAGCTGGGATTACACATGTGCACCGCTACGCCTGGCTAATGTTTGTATTTTTAGTAGAGAGTGTTTCACCATGTTGGTTAGGCTGGTCTCGCATTCCTGACCTTGAGATCCGCCCTCCTTGGCCTCCCAAAGTACTGGGATTACAGGCATGAGCCACCACACCCAGCCACAACTATTTTTTTTTAATGAGCATAAGATCTGAGTACGTATCACACTAAAAATACACCATTGGCAAATAGGCATATGAAAAGACACCTAGCATCATGTATCATTAGGAAATTACAATTTAAAACAATAATGAGATAATAAGATAACACTACCCACCTAATAAGATGGCTACACTAAAACAAAAAAAAAATTGACAATGCCAAATGTTGGCAGAAATCTGGAGTAACAGGATCTCTTTTATTGTTGGTGGATATATAAAATCATACAGACACTCTGAAAAACATCTTGTCAACTGCTTCAATCACCAAATATGCAGCGACCATATGGCCCATCAATTTTACTCTTTGGTGTATCTTTCAAAGGAAAAAATTGTTTGTACACAAACACTTCAACGTGAATATTCATATAATTTGTTTCATAATAGCCAAACTTGGAAACAGCTCAGGTGTCTTTCAGAGGATTAATGGTTAAACAAACTGTGGAATATCCACACCATTGCTCAACAAAAGGAATAAACAATATGCTTAATAACTTTTATGATTATGCTGAGTTAAAAGAAAGCAATCCTGAAAGGTCAAGTACTGCATGATTTCATGTATGCATAATTCGTTTATTAAGATGAATATATAAGTGGTAAACAGATTAGTATTGCTTTGGTTCAATGACAGGGCGGGTAATGGGTACAGCTCTAAAGTCTAACACTAGGGATGAGAAACTATTCAGTATTTAAATTATAATAATGTGGATATCCAGGTTGTAGTACTGTACAATAGTTTTGGAAGAGGAGAAACTCAGCAAAGGGTACAAAGTTTATCTTTGTATTATTTTTTTTAACTTCGTGTAAGCCAAAATAAAAAGTTTGATTTAAAAAACAGAGCACAAGGCAGTTTTTCCATGTTCTTTCTCAATTGGGGTTGACATTAAGTGAATGTTTCCTGGTGAATTGTACACTGTAACAAGAAAGTATAATTGATAATGAATCATGTGGGCCGGGGAATCTAATCCAACACCCAGAGAAGAGAAGAACAACTGATCTCCCATAGCCACGTGGAATAAAATAGTATATAGGAGCCCTGACTGTGATGCCAGGCAAATCTGCTATGGGTGTCTTTGCTATTAGATATCGTCAGACTGCCTAGCAGATATTCAAACTGGCTTGTGCCCAGCACTCAGTTCTTGAAATCCAAATTGTTTATATAGCTTTTACAAAAGTTACTTGAAAGTATATTTCTTAGAATTATAACAATAAAAATAGTAGGACATATAGTTAGTATTTAATGGAAGCTTATCATGTGCCAGGCACTTTTTTCCCATGGCTCTATATGAATTATATAATTTAATTACCAACAAAGTCCATGAATGGCCTAAAATTTGAATGACATTTCTTCACTTGACTTAACTGATTTACAAAGAAATTTAGGTGATTTTCTCCATATTGTAACATTTTGCACTAAACGATTATAGGATATGAACTAAGCTAATATACTCTGCAGACTGTTACCACAATATTCTGCTCTATGGCCTTACAGAGCAAAACTACATAGGTCATTAAATGTTTTCTGTAGAAAATTATTCAGAAAAAAATAAACACTAACATGTAACATTGCTATAAGGTCCATTCTTACTTTGCTATAAAGAAATACTCGAGACTGGGTAATTTATAAAAAAAGAAAAAAAAAAGTTTAATTGGCTCTGGTTCCACAGGCTCTATGGGAAGCATGGTTGCTTCTGGGGAGGACTCAGGGATCTTTGAATCATGGCTGAACAAGAAGGAGGCATGTCTTACATGGCCGGAGCAGGGGGAAGTAGGTAAGGCGGAAGGTGCCACACACTTTTAAACAACCAGATCTTCTGAGAATTCTATCATGAGACAGCACCAGGAAGATAGTGCTAAGTCATTAGAAACTGCCCACATGATCCAATAACCTCCCACCAGGCTCCACCTCCAACATCAAATATTACAATTCAACATGAGATTTGGGCAGGCACACACATCTGAACCATTTCACAGATGCACCTAGGAGCAAGAATATGTATTCATAACCTAGAAATTGAATATACTTCTGATACTTGATTATTTAGGCATTGTAGGAAAAGACAGCAATGCAGATTATCTAAACATCTTGAGTCAACTCCTTAACATGTGTCGGGTTCTACATTAGAGGCAGGTCATTAAAGCAGCTAGAGACCAAGCTGTCTGGCACCAGTATACCAGGAATTAAAATCTGGCTCTGGCTAAGTTCACATTACTTGTCCTTTCTTTGCTTTGGTTGCCCTATCTGCATGGGGGGTAGAATATATGTCATTGTGTTATTGAGAGAATCAGCTACGTGCAAAACATTTAAACAGTATCAGATTCTCTGTTAGCATGTAAAATATGCAGTGTGAATTAAATGTTCAAATGCTGAATGTTTCTAGAAGAAAATAGAAGTGCTCAAATGACCCTAAGTAATTTGGGAAGATAATTAGCGTATTATTTTCAGTGAGAAAGGAAAGAACACACAGTCACATATTCCAAGCTAGCTGGGTTGATGTATTCCCATCTGGCCTTGAGCGAAGATGATTGCAGGAAGTAACAAAATACATGTTTATGGGCATATGTGTGTGTGTTTTAAAGAGGCAAAGAGTGTACTTTATATATCAAATAACTAAAATAATAAATATTAACAATGTAAAGCCTTTTTATACTAATATATAAGACTTAGGATAAGCATAATTTCATGTTATTTTGCTATTAATTTCTTGCCACACCTCTGTTTCTTCTAGACAAAATTTTCTATTTGTTTATTTCCCCTTCTATCTCTCATGCTGCATGCTTTACCAAATGCCCGATAATTCCTAAATTTCTGTTCACTTTGAAGACTTGGAAAATTGAAATTCGGAGTGAGAGTTCTATGTTCTTGTCAATTAATAATTTCTGTTTTAGAATGGACCTTTAGGGAGCCAGTCAGTAAGCTTCCCCTCAGCAATGCAAGGTGGAAGACACAGCTCTTGGATGCTAAAAACTCCTAGCTTTCCTGCTTGCTTCAGCTTTTATACATCTTTAAAGAATAAACTTTTGTTGTATTTGTGTAGGGTTTAACATCTGGATGTTGGGTTTTGTGGATGGAGGTGGATAAAGGGCATGATAAGGTTTACTGTTACATATAGAATGATTAAAACTAATATTTCCATTTTTGGACATTTCTTTATTTCATATCCCATCCATCTTTCCAGGCTTCCTTTTTTTTTTTTTTTTTTTTTTTTGAGACGGAGTCTCGCTCTTGTTACCCAGGCTGGAGTGCAATGCGCAATCTCGGCTCACCGCAACCTCCATCTCCTGGGTTCAGGCAATTCTCCTGCCTCAGCCTCCTGAGTAGCTGGGATTACAGGCACGTGCCACCATGCCCAGCTAATTTTTTGTATTTTTAGTAGAGACAGGGTTTCACCATGTTGACCAGGATGGTCTCGATCTCTTGACCTCGTGATCCACCCGCCTCGGCCTCCCAAAGTGCTGGGATTACAGGCTTGAGCCACAGCGCCCGGCGAATCTTTCCAGGCTTCCTAAAGCCCAGAGCTTTGTGGGTGTTTCGCAGGGAGGCAGACACTATCACCATGAAAGATATACCCTACAGGTATATAAAGGCTGCCATTTCTGTGCTTTGAGTCATGCACCAAGTCTCTTCCATCTTTTAACAAATCTTTCATATATGTATTGATTCTCTTTTCTGCAAAAGGTTCCTCTCTTTCCATTTGTGATTTTGTCTTTGTGCATTTGCTTTCAATCAAGTAATGTATCCATCTATAAGAAATAAATCGTTTAGGCATAAAAAGATATAATTGTGTGTCTTTTTCTACTATTTTGAAAGACCACTAATAATGTAGGTTAGAAGTACATAAATATAACTTCAGCATTAAAAAAAAAAAAAAAAAAAAAAAAGACCTTCAGCATTTTGACCATCTGCAAGTGGTCAAAATGGATTCCACAACCTTACAAGGTATGGGTTAAGAACTGGACTTTATTGTGAAAAAGGAAATCTCAGGAAGATCGGCAAAACTAAAAGTTATATTATCCTCAATCTTTATTAAAAACAAATCCACATGTCACACATACATACCATAAAATTCAACCATTGTAAAATTCAATCGTTTTTAGTACATTCATATATAAGTGCAATCCTCACCATAATTTTAGAACATCCCTTTGTCTCAGAAACAAACCCTCTACCCTTCAGCTACCATCCCTGCAGTTGCTCACCCAACACAGCCCCAGGAAACCACTGATCTACTTTCTGTCTCCATAAATGGAATCTTACAATACGTGACCTTTCTTCAAGCAGCTTTTTCACTAAACATGTTGCTTCAAGGTTCATCCATGTGGTGAGATGTATCAGTACTCCTTTCTTTTTATTGATGGATGATATTCCATTGGATGTATATATCACACTTTGTTTATTCATTCATCACTTGATGGACATTTGGAATATTTCCTCCTTTTGAATATTATAAATAGTAGTGCTATAAATATTATGCAAAATTTATGTGAACATAGGTTTTCATTTCTCCTGTTTACATAACAAGGAGTGGGAATCCTGGGTCATGATAATGCTATGTTTAATAATTTAATGAGGTGCCAGACTGCTTTTCAAACTGGTCACACTGTTTGATATTCCCACCAGTGGTATTTGAAGGTTTCAAGTTTTCTATATACTCTTCAATGTTTATTATTTTCTATTTGTTGTTGGTGGTGATAGTGGTATTTTGTTTTGTTTCATTTTGCTTTTGCCATTCTAATGGGTATAAAGTGGTATTTCTTAGTACTTTTGATTAGTATTTCCTGGATGAATAACAATGATGAACTTTTATTTATGTACTAATTAGCCAGTTAAATTATTTTCTTTGAGAAATGTCTGTTCAAATTCATTGTCAGTTTTTTAGTTGAATTATTTTCTTTGTATTATTGAGTTGTAAGAGTTCTTTGTATTTTCTGGATATAAAGCCCTTATTAAACGAATGATGTATGATTTGCAGATATTTTCTCCTATCTCCTGAGGTG
>NW_022437060.1:3374298-3443508 GCF_009761245.1 Sapajus apella
GTCTATATATATGCCTATATATATATATATATATATATGGCATTATGTGACCCATATATATATTTAGATATTTAGATATTTTTATTTGTTGCTCTACTTTTGGTCTTATATTTAAGAATTCATTACCAGTTCCAAGGTGATTAAGATTAATTCTTACTTGTCTTGTAAGCATTTTATGTTTTTAGCCTTCTATTTAGATTTTTTTTATCCATTTTCATAGGTTGTGAGATAGGTGCAAACTTTAATTTGTGGATTTCTATTTGTCTTAGTACCATTTGTTGAAAATACGATTATTTCCTCCCTGAATGGTCTTTGCACCTTTACCAAAAATCTGTTGGTAATGGACACATAGATTGATTTATAGACTCTCCAATACTTATTGATCTATGTGTTTATTCTAATGTTACTATATACTATTTCAGTTACCTTCCCTTTGTAGTGAGCTTTGAAATTGGGAAGTATAAATCCACTATTTTTTTTTCTTTTTAAGATTACTGAATATATTCTGAGTTCCTTGTGATTACATAGACATTTTAGAATCACATTAATCATTTCTAAAAAAAGGTCAGGCAGAATTCTGCTAGAGATTGCATTGACTCTGTAGATTAATTTGGATTCTATTGTCATCTTAACAATATTAAGTATTCTTATCCATAATCATGAACTGTTTCCTATTTATTTAGTTCTTCTTAATTTATTTCAACAAAGTTTTGTAGCTTTCAGCATATAATTTGTGCACTTTTGTGTTAAATTTATTCTTAAGTATTTTATTATTCTTAATAATATGGTAAATATTATTGTTTTATTAATTCTATTTTCTAGTTTTTCACTGTAAATATATGGGAAAAAAATTGACCTTTGTATATCAACCTTGTATTCTGCATCTTTGCTGAATTCATTTATAAGTTCAAATAAATTTCTGGTGGATCTGTAGTATTTTCTATATACCAAGACTGTGTTATCTGTAAAAGAGAGAAAGTTATACTTCTTTCTGTCAAATTTGATTTTCTTTTATTTATTTTTCTTGTGTCTAATTACTCAGACTGTTCTTCACTCTTAATCCATCCATGGAGAACTTCAGCAGAATCTAGTGACACCTGAACATGCTGTGGATTTCATTCCAGGTGAGCAGCTCCTTCTTGAGGTACTACCTTCTTAAAAAACAAGCATGACGATTATGGATGCTGTTTGTTTTGTGCCAGCAGTGTGGGTTTGGGCACCAGCTACATTCCATTATCTAACTATAATAAACACCTTGGGGTCCACGTAGTTTCATAGTTCCTTGAAAGCTGAAGAAAGCTTGGCTTGAAAATAGATTTTTACACTGGAAAAGCAAAACTTATCATATGCAAATTCATTGTTCCTAGAACTTTGAGTAAGGTTCTGAGGTATTTCCACGCATTACTCTGAACTATAAAATTAGTAATATTGGATGCTCATTTGTTATGTGAGTTTATTACTTATTACTGGATGGTACTGTTTTCTTGAAGCAAGAACCTGAGCATGAGCTTTATTCTGTAAGTTCACTTTCAATTTAGTATAAACCTCAAGGGATTTGAAACCTAACCTTCAAGAAAAGAAAACCTTAATATTTCATCTAAAGAAAATCATTTCATGCTATTTTTGCAACTTTGCTAAGTTAGGTGTTAAGAATAACCTAGTCCCAATAATATTTAAAGGTTATAATGGAACAGTAAAACTTTAAAGACACATACACACACACACAGACGCACACATCCCTACTCGTTTAGATGGATTTATTTACCTAAGTAAATTCAAAATATTTGGGGTCCCTTTTCTTCTAAAGTGATAATTCCAGCTTATGTTAACGCCTACGTTTATGTTCATTTAATCATGGTTTTAAATGAAAAGTGAATTGGATTCTTCTATAGGAAAAACTTTATGTAATAGATAGGTTTCTACCTACCTTCAATATTATATTTTTTTCTTTCATCTGTCAAACAACTGCTCCAGGGGAACTGCTCATTTCATTGATTTATGAAAAACACCATGTGCATTCTACCTTAAGACCGTGTCATTCCTTAACCTGCAAGCTCTTCCCTCATCTTAAGATCTGACTAAACCTTAACCCCTCTTTCCAATACAGTTTATATTGTAGCTCATTTTTACAACATTCCCTGGGTGTATGGGTATGGAGGAGTCTCATTTTTGAATACTCATTCATTCACTCTTTAAACATTCGTGAAATATTGCATTTCTTTACTTATTCTGTAATACAACTGTTGTTTCTCACAATTGGGTTAAAACATTATTAAAGAAACAAATTTCATGAATGTTACTTCAATGCAGAATCTGTTAAAAACACCTATATATATATATATATATAAAACATGTATATATTACATATATATGTATACACCTATTGAATTTTCTATTCAAAATGGACAATAAAATAATACTCGATATTTTCTAAATGCCATTTGTAAAGGTTCCCTTTTCACAGAGCAGAAGAATCCATATAAAAGTCTTGTTACCAGGGAAAGATGATGAAGAAGAGGTTCTATCCAGACTTGTCAACTGATCATGATACTTCTACACAGACTTGACTGAGAATTCCTAGGTTACTAAGCAATACTTGGTCTACTTAATGGTAAATTCAATTGATCAAAATGTACTACATGAAGCTCCCTAGAGATAGATAAAATCCAACAGTTAGATAAAAACTGAATTTCATTGACTTTTCCAATAGGAAACAGCTAAAGCTGCCCATGAACACATTTATCACAGACAAACTTAATGTCATCTTTTAGAGGCCTTCTTTATTGAATCTTAATCTGATGGTTCTTATGAGGTAATATGAGGAGCTTGGTAAAATGCAGTTTACAGCCCCTTTTTTCAGGTGTGATATAAGAGCAATCTCCCAAAATGTCAGAGGTGGATAACTTAATGTTGACTCCAGCTCATAATTCTTCCACAATAAGAAATTCTGATTGACCTCTTTCAACTCAATGTCTTTCATAAATACGAAATCTAATCTGGGACTCAAATGCAATGCAGGAAGTAGAAGACACCTGGGAATGGGTTATGAAATTCTTAACCAAAAAATGTTTAAAGCAGCAGAAAAGAACATACAGATCATAATCTGGATTGATTTTAAGGGTGAGAGGTAGCTCAATTTCATCAAGTCATAAGATTTCACATCTGGCAGGTTCTTATTTGTGCATATGGAGCAGAAATGTTAATTTTTATTATCAGTTTTTGCTCCTAAATTCTTAGTGACTTGAATGTGAAAGGACTGGCAGCTTTTTAGGAAAAATTGTTTCACCACATTATTTATTATTGCAGGATTATTTTATAAGGCATTTTTAGTACTTGATTAATTTGTTAATGGGACAAGTTGACTTAGCTTATAACTTCATATTAATGTTTCCTAAATGGGTCACATTAGGCAAGCAATGAAATTTGGAGGCAAATCAAAGCTGCTCGCTGTATTCTTTCTCATTTAATTCCAATGAAAGTGGCAAAAGGATCCCTAAGATTGTTACATTAAAAAAGGTAAAGTCTGAGGCATTAGACACGATTAAATCATACTTATTTCGTTAATAATTTTAAACTTAATAATATAGTCCAAGAAATTTGAGATTCACCAATTTGAATAAAATCATAGGAAAAACCAAAGAGAGTATTTTTCCCCCCTGGTGGGAAATTTTACATTTTTCTTATGTTTGTGGCCACCATGTCCCTGGTGGGTCAGTAGTCTTGTTTTTGAGTAACAACAGTTTGGACCCTAGTTTCCTCACAAAACAGGAAAAGAACAGGTCTTACTTGCAAAATATTGTGTATGTCTTCTCTAACCTGTCTGAGGTAGATTCAGGCATGACGGACTGAACATCACAATAACAGAAGGTTAAAATAGAAGGGGTTTATTGTATTCTATATTCAAAAGAACTGAAATCCAGACTCAAACAGATACTTGTACACCCATATTCATATCAGCATTATTCACAACAGCCAAAGGTTGCCAAATGTTCATCAAGAGATGATTGGATAAAAATAATATGATATATATTCATAATAAAATATTATTCAGTCCCAAAACAAAATTCTGACACATTTTACAACATCAATCAAACTTCAAAACATTATAAGTGAAATAAGCCAAACACAAAAGAGCAAATATTGTATGCATCCATTTACGTGACGAATCTAGAATAGGCAACCATATAGAGATATAATTATAATATAATTTACATGGGATGTGGGAATAAAAATTGGAAGAGTATCTATTTGGGATGATACAAATTCTAGAAATTGACCGGGCATGGTGGCTGATGCCTGTGATACCAGCACTTTGGGAAGCCACGGCAGGAGCATCACCTGAGGCCAAGAGTTCAAGACCAGACTGACTTACGTGGTGAAACCATGTCTCCATTAAAAAGAAAAAAGAAAAACAGCCAGGCATGGTGGCAGGCACCTATATTCCCAGCTACTGGGAATGCTTACGTTGGAGAATCACTTGAACCTGGGACATGGCGGTTGCAGTGAGCCAAGATTGTGCCATTGCATTCCAGCCTAGAGCAAAACTTGATTTACAAAAAAAAAAAAAAATTCTAGAAATACATAGTGGTAATAATTGCAAAATATTGTGAAAGTACTTAATGACACTGAATTGGACACTTAAAATGGTAATATTATGTTATGTATATTTTACAATAAAAATGCAAAAGAGCCAATGTGTTATTTTGTAAGTAAACATTTGTAATAATATAAGATCCCAATAACTGAGATTCCAAAATATTGTTTTATTAAACATTCATATACATGCTTCAAGCATGTCAAATAATCTTCCAGTGCGTTAGGAATTTTAATTCATTTATCCACTATAACTTCTATAAGAAGCAGGTATTATTATCATCCCAGTTTTCCAGATGAAGGAATTGTGGCACAGAGTCTTTAGGTCATTTGTCTAACATCATACATCTACTGAACATTGTATCCAGGATTCAAACCCCTGCTATGCAGCTCTACAACTTGTACTCTTCATCACTGTGCTATGTGACCAGAACTCCTTGGTTACCTGATTATGAGATCAGAGAACAAACAGATCCTTCATTTTAGAAAGCCACTTTTAGCATACAGTTGGGAAATATAATTCTCATTTTCCTGATACTCCAAATGATACATTTGCTATTTATCTTGTTTACAAAGTCAATTTGTGCAAAATTCAGATGTTTCCTAGATTAATATTTTTTCTAGCAAAGGTTTTATGTAATTTTAGAAATCATTTAATACCCTGTATTTAACTACTAAATAGATGTTTTGGTTGCTTGATTCGTCATTTTTTGTAATCTAGAATTTTAAAAATTATTTATTCAATTAAGCCACTCATGAGTGTGTAATATATGTAAATAATTATAATACCTAAGAAGAGCCACATATGTATCTACCCTCAAGTTTATCTACCAAAAACTCAGGTATATGAAAATGTGCTTATAAAAGATAGTAGTGGAATAGATAGAATATAAGCAAAGGGATGCCTTAAAACAATATGCCACACATAGAGAGCTGTAATGTATTTATATGCTGGAGTACATTGTGATTCTTCTATCATAAAGGCACATGCACATGTGTTTATTGTGGCACTGTTTACAATAGAAAAGATTTGGAACCAACCCAAATGCTCATCAATGATAGAGTGGGTAAGGATGCTATGGCACATATACGCCATGGAATACTATGCAGCCATAAAAAAGGATGAGTTCCTGTCCATTGCAGGGACATGGATGAATCTGGAACAATCATTCTTAGCAAACTGACACAAGAGTAGAAAACCAAACACCGCATGTTCTCATTCATAAGCGAGTATTGAACAGTGAGAACACATGGACACAGGGAGGGGATCATCATACACTGGGATCTGTTGAGGTGTGGGGGGCTAGGGGAGGGATAGCAGGGGCAGGGATATTGGGGAGGGATAACATTAGGAGAAATAACTAATGTAGGTGATAGGGGATGGGGGCATATATACACTGTCTAATGTGTATACCTATGTAACACTTCTGCAGTATCTGTGCAGGTACCTCAGAATTTAAAGTAAAATTTTTAAAAAGTGAAATTAGAAAATACTTTCAGACAAACAAAACTAAAATACAGCATACCATAATTAATAGGATGCTGCAAAAGCAGTACTGAGAGGGAAATGAATAATAATAAATGTCTATGTTAAAAAGGAAAAGAAAATTTCAAAAACCTAACTTTATACCTTAAATAACTAGAAAAATAAGACAAACTAAACTGAAAAAATAACATATAGAAAAAAGCAGTAAAAATATAGTAGAAATAACCAAAATAGAGAGTAAAAAGAGCATACACACACACACACACACACACACACACACACACACACACACACACAAATGCAACTAAAAGTTAGTTTTGAAGAGATCAATAAAATTGGAAAGCCATTAACTACAGTAAGAAAATAAGACAGAAGACTCAAAAAAGGAAGAAAAAATGAAAGAGGAGACACTAAGCTGAAACCATAGAAACACAAAGGATCATATGGGACTATTATGAATAAAGAAATGTCAAAAAATATTAAATAATCTAGAAAAAATGAAGAATTCCTAGTAACATATGACCTATGAAGACTGAGCCATGAAGAAAAAGAAAGCCTAAACAGACAAACGATAAAAAGATTAAGCCAAAAACCTCCAAATAAAAGAAAGCCCAAGTTCAGATGGTTTCACTGCTGAATTCACACCAATATTTAAGAAAGAAATGCAAATAATATTTTTCAAACTCTTCCAAAAACTGAAGAGGAAGGAATGCTTCCAAATCACTTCATGAAATCACCATTGCTCTGATACCTCAACCAGACAAATATAAAAGAAAACTGCAAGCCAATATCTCTGGTGACTATAGATACAAAAATATTCCAAAGAATACTAGCTAATGGAATTTAATGGCACACTAAAATAATCTTACAGTATGACCAAGTGAGTTTTATTCCTAGAATTCAAGGATGGTTCAACATAGCAAACACTCTTTATATGATGCTTGTTATTATCTATTAGAATTGCATTGACTACAAATCAAGACAACGTACTGTTACGTTAATCACAAGACTCTCCTTTCCATACCTCTAATCTCTCTTAAAATGTGGATGGGCCAGGGTCTAGGATTTGGCACATTTATAGGAAAAGAAATTGGATTAAGATTCTATTATCCCATGACATCTATTTGATTTACAGTGGCCATTCTGGAGGCCAGTTCTTTATTGTTTTTCTTAGCATCCTTCACTGTTCATTTGGCTAAACAATAAAAAAAAAAAAAAGAGATTGGAAACTGGTTATTTTCCCACTCTTGTTCAGAAAATATTTTAGAACAAATATGGGAACCAGAGTAGAGTAAAGAAAATAAACAGGTATACAGTTGATATACTTAAGGTTATATGCCTTAAGGAAAACCCATTTCTTTTTTTTTTAATCAGAAAAAAATAAATAAAGTTTATTCTCCCAAACAAATGGCTTCGTAAATGGGTCACAGCAGGAGGGAAACGCCTAGAAAAACGGCCATAGGGTGCCAAAGCTTTATTTCTTTTTTTTTCCCATTTATTTATTTTATTGCATTTTAGGTTTTGGGGTTCATGTGAAGAACATGCAAAATTGTTGCATAGGTACACACGTGGCAGTGTGATTTGCTGCTTTCCTCCCCATCACCTACATCTGGCATTTCTCCCCCTGCTATCCCTCCCCAGCTCCCCACCCCCCACCGTCCCTCCCCTATTTCCCCCCAACTGACCCCAGTGTGTAGTGCTCCCCTCCCTGTGTCCATGTGTTCTCATTGTTCAACACCCACCTATGAGTGAGAACATGCGGTGTTTGATCTTCTGCTCTTCTGTCAGTTTGCTGAGAATGATGGTTTCCAGGTTCATCCATGTCCCTACAAAGGACCCAAACTCATCGTTTTTGATGGCTGCATAATAAGGAAAACCCAATTCTTAATACCTTTCTACTTACCATTTCAGTATTACTATGGGCTGCCTTAAGAATAATGACATCTTCAAACAGAATTAAGTTAAACTTAATGGGCATGCACTACCTTTTTAAGCAGCGATCTCACTGCAGGTGGATATATGTCCAAAGAGATATATGACTGTCATCAATTATCTACCTCTCTTCCTGTAAGAAGGAGAAAAGAAGGCATTAGAGTGAGAATATAAAAGTGTTTACTTTTACAATAAGCTATCATCCTTTGATAATTATCTGGAAGTCCCATCTGGTGTGACAATAAAGAAGAAAACAGACTCATTTTAACAACAAAGGCATGTAATGATTTGTATTTGTAAAATGCAAAGAAACTAAGTGATCAAATGTAAAATGTTACATAACTTTTTCAGCATATAACAGTGCATAGAACACAGTAGGTACATAATTTTATTTAGATTTGACATAGAAAGTAATATATATATATGTGTGGAGAGAGAGAGAGAGAGAGACTGGTGTATTTATGTGACTTTTATTGGAAGCAGTAGCTTTTCTATTTTAAGTAGTGAAGAATTAAGTGTGTTTATTGCAAACACTGAGCCAAAAATATGACAAAGAGCTTTTATTCTTTAAAGGGGCTATAGGTGTTGGGCAGTGTACATCCCAGGTAAGCCCTAGCTGGCTCAATGATGTGAACTTTCCAGGAGCATGGCCTAGGAAGAGTGTTAGTTCTTCTGGTGCCCAGTGCTCTTGGGTCTGATTATAATGGATGCATAATGGGACTAACTGATGTGAAGTTTGCATAAGGAGAACTCTAAAATACAAACCTGCTTATGCGCTCTTCTGCCTCAACTTTAGCATTATTGTAAGAGTTTTCAGTCCCCTCTTCCTATTTTAACCTACAGCCTGTGTATATGTGAGCCATCAAATCAATTGTCTGGAGTTATGTAGTGGAAAGGTTTCAAATGAGAGTTTCACTCACATTTAAGAAGTCATATTACTGTAGCTTTCTCTGCTTAGGCTTGGGAAAAGAAAAAAAGTCATATATCAACATCTAAGTGCTGCAAAAAGCACGCCATGCACTTTCTCCTTTAACTGCTTCATAAAACTGAATTTCTGTCTACAGAACAGAAGCTAAATATGAACTCATTCTGTAAGGGCAGAAAGACTAATTTTCTTTTTAGTGTTCCATATGGCTAAATTCCACATAAAAATCCTTATGTGACTAGGAAGAACTAAGGCAATTTCTTATGGTGCACCATCAAATACAAGGAAAATTTCTAGAAAAATAAGAAAATAGATGAGTCAGATCAATGTGTTAAGTTGCTCAGTCTCTTAATGATAGTAAATGTCTAATATGTGCTAAGAAATTTAAGACACACAAAGCAAAAGGCCAAATCTAAGACGGTGCACCAAATTGTTAAGTGAATAACACCAATATGAGAAAAGAATGGTACAAGCAAGGATGTGATAATATACTATAAATATCACTAACTTTGATAATTTCATCCAGTGAAAATGTATAGTTCAACCTCGGTTATATCTTTTTAAATTAGTATATACCCAAACCAACATAGCTCCCTCTCAGTCATTTAACTGCTATCTCTAGTCACTTCTTTTCAATGTCAAGAACTATTACTAGTCATATATGAGGGACCAATAAGTGCTACTTCTTTAGCACTTTCTATCATTTAAAAATTAATATTACAAGCACTGTCTCTCTAAAATCATGACTTACCCTAGGTTCTCTGATCTGTATGTAACAAGCCTGGGTCAAAACCAAAATTATTTATGGGTTATAAAAACAATGAGACTTGAGAGATTGGTACCAGATCTGGGTTTTGGTAAGAATATCGTAGTGGCTTGTATCAAGTCTTAGCAATTTTTCTCCCCAAGGTAAGGCTCACTTGCATAGTTAGAAGACATGGGTGTTTTTTTGCATTATCAGGGTGTTACCGAAGCAATCCATAGAACAAATTCTCTCTGCAAAAACCAGTTGGTCTCTCAAATGGTTCTCCTTGACTTGTGCTACGAAACTCTCTTCTAGCTTATCTTGAATGTTAGGGGATTCACATAAAACATTTTATTCCAATTCTTCAGAAAGCCATAAATGTATTATTCATTGCTTCATTTACTGTCTTCCATAGAAAGACCAAAAAAGACCGAAAAAAAAAAAAACATCATATTTAAATACCAGGAAAATATCTGTTTCCTTGAGAAGCTTTCATGATTTTCCTTTGGACGTTATGAATCATGTAACTTACTGCTTCCATTTTTGCTTTGGCCTTTCAAATATCAGAGTTAAATTTATGATTTGGGAATAGTGGGAGACTTTAACACCACATTGTCAATATTAGACAGATCAACGAGACAGAAAATTAACAAGGATATCCAGGACTTGAACTCAGGCCTGGAACAAGTAAATTTAATAAACATTTATAGAACCCTCCACCCCAAATCCACAAAACACACATTCTTATCAGTATCACATCACACCCACTCTAAAAGTGACTACATAAATGGAAGTAAATCACTCCTCAGTAATTGCATAGCATTTCGCAGGTTTAAATGAAATATTGGTTGGCTGCTTGTTTGTTATTTTCCTCCCTTATTCCTTCCTTTCTCCATTGTTAAGCACAATTATTGGCATAAAAGAGGTATTCAATACCCATTTTTAGAGTGCATTCTAGCCTGGGCAATAAAGCAAGACTCCCGTTCTCTCTCCCTCTTCCTCTTCCTCTTTCTTTTTCTCTTTCATTCCTATTTTTCCCTTCTTTCTCTCTTTCTTTTTCTTTTTTCTCTCTTAAAAAAAAAAAAAAAAGCATAGTACCCGATGGGTATTATTTTGATTCTAACCCTCCTCCTTCACTTCTCCCTCAAGTAGCCCGCATATCTACTGCTCCCTTCTTTGTGTTCATGTGTATCTCATTTTGCCCTGCCAAGGCTCACATCTCTCACTTCCTTTCTCCTAAAACCCCCTCCCTTACTCATTCCTCATCCCTTCCCTTCTCTGTTTCAAGAGAGCTACCTTAACTGATACCTTGTTGCTCTTGCCTGAGATCAATTGTTTAATGTCTCTGCTCTGAACAGATTTAAATTCTTCAAGAGGAAATCATATGGCAATTTGAGAAATCACCAGGATAATCAATAAGCTGGTATACTCAAGGGAAGGAGCTCAGTGCTATATGAAGCCTGGCTTTTAAACATATACTCATTCTCAGTAGTTATGTTCAACTTAAGTGATTATTGGTTATTTTACGCCTGTCACCTGATAATCTATTTTGAAGTTCAGGAATTCTTTATGGAAAGTAATTAATATAATAATGCACTGTATGATGCCTATTATACAGTGACTCTTGGCAGAAAAACTGCAAACCTACAGAAGTCCTAGCACCTATATTAAAAAAAAACATGTACCTAATTGTTTACACCTAGTGTTGCTTGACAACATCTGTGAAGCAAAGTTAGTGGCCAGGCTTATTTGAATGGCTTAGCTAAAGAAAGATGCATTCTTTTCCCAAGCCCTAGAGCATTACCATGCAATAGTGTTCCAAGTCTACATATCATAACTCTGAGCTGGTGCCATCAGCCTCAAAGTAACATGCTGCTTTGCAGTTAGCTTTTTGCTTAGTTTCTAGTGTCATTTTTCATGGAATTTTTTCACTGTCTTTACCCACTGGTGTATCAGAAAAAATAAATAAATTTATGATTTGGATCAAAAACTGTGACTTTCTCTATAGCCTGGATATTATTGGTTTAGAGTTCGAGTCCCAATTTCAAAACGGATTTGATATTCTTTTGTATCATTATATCCCAATCTTCTATTATTTTTTGTTCCATGTTAGGTTGCCCAAAACTAACAAAGCATATGAAAAATTCAAAATAAGTAATAAGAAGTTCAATAATTTAGAATTTTAATTATTATTTGCTGTGACAAAGTAAGCATACTATAAGGATCTGAACTTTTTACAGGGATTTTACTTTGCCTATCAAAAGGTAATTTAGAGTTTATGAATCTAGATTTTTAATGGAGACAGTTTCACGAATTAAAAGGTCAGTTCTGCTTAGTTACTACTATTTTGAAGGTGAATTTGATTTTTAGAATCTGAGTCAATGGCCCAATTATATTTTCCTTCTATTTTTATCTCACTGAACTATTTTCATGCTTGTTGGATTAAATATCTATAAAAGAATGCTTGGCAAAATTAAAAAAAACGCATGTATAATAAATTGAACACAATAAGTTCTCCACTTCATTCCTGCTTTGAAATAAAAGCAATATAGCACAATCGTTGTAAAAAGTGACAGGGCAGACAGAGGCTTATTAAAAATATATTATCTTTACAGTTTTACATGCATTAAATATGTCAACGCTTTTCCAATTCTTTTACTTTTTCAGCCTGAAACAGAAGGGGATTCAACAGGGGAACATCTCTTGTGCCAGGGCTCGGCTGAGTTATTGCATTTCCTAATCCAAAAAACCAGATTTCATTATTTTATGCAAAGATAAATCTTGTTAAATGTCTGTGTTATTATTTTTTTTTTCTGAAAAGAAAGAACTGACTTCTTTCTAATACCACTTGGCAATCATTAAAACATATAAATTTTAAAAATTATTGTCTATAAACTCTTGCTAAGTTTGTTCAGAAGCAAAATATCAGCCTCACAATGAAAAAATGAGTATGAGATCACAAACCAAAATTCCAGAGCCAAGATGGAATGTGGCATTCATGCATAGGAAAATGAAAAGACATTCTACAGGCTCTGAAACTTTCATTCTACTTGGGCTGGTCTTCATCAGGCTGCCCCCCCCCACTGACTGAACAAAATTCTCTAATAGGGAAAACATGCCTCTGGCTACTATATCCCTACAAGCCACTGTGATATCATGTCTATATCAAGCCCTCTTCCCTCAACCATATCACCCCTCAGATCTTATTATTTGTGTAAGTATATAAGAGCTTGGCACGACTTTCACAAGGAATTTGAGTTTTAATAAGAACGATAAAGTATTAGTAGAGTGATATTCAAGAATGCATTGTGGAAAATTGGCATTGTGGAGAAGAATGCATTGTAGAAAAAGGCGTAGCAAACCCAAAATCATGTCGCATAGAGAATCACCTAATATTGACGCTATCATCCTAGACCACAAATCCGGACTATGAGGACAGATGTCCTTTGTTAATGAAGCTGTAATAATGTGTTCTTTACATTGGCATTTTCTATGCATTGCAGTGAAAATTTTGTAACAATATAAATGCTGAATGGGTTAAACTAAGTATTCTGTACAACTACCAGGTAGCCATTCAAAGGAATATAGTGGAAAAATGTTTATTGAGAAAAACGTTCAAGATAAATTATTGACTAAAACAGAGGGCAAATATACAAACAGCTATTTTCCAAATTTTCTAAAACTAGCAAGGTAATAACCTCATGTGGGGGAAAATACTCAAAAACCTCTGTTCTATTATTTTTTCCTAAAATAGAAAGACAATTTCCTTTTCTCTTTAAATAATATTTCTCAATGAAAAAGAAAAATTCTGTTTTTCTTAGTTTTCACTTAAATTTGAAAAATATTCTAATTTAGAGACCTAATTAGATACCTAATTTTGTTGATGAATTTCTTATCCCTTTTCTAATTGAAATTTGAGAGGTGTGGGTCTCACCTGAATACCTCAGGTCTATAGCAGTGATTTTAGCCAATAAAAGCAATAATACACTTCAAGTAACAGTGATCATCAATCTCCATCAAAGAGTTTTACGTCAATAAACCACATACTGATTTAAGAATATCAGTTAGGACCCTTATAGTTTAGCAAGAAGTTGAAAAGCTGCCATCTTGTTTTGGAAACTCTCGGAGTGATTGAGCCACGGATATAAGAAAGACCGCTGATAGGAGGAGGGAAAACAATTGAAGGGAGAGGGGAAATTTCTGATAGTGCTGTATCCTAAAGAATAATTGTGACTTAGCAGCTCATCAGCATATGAACTTTTCTCACTAAACTAATCTTGGTCAGGCAAATATTGCCTCAAGATGAGACAGTAACACTGCAAGATAAGCCCATTTTTTAACACTGCATTAGAAGATAATGGTGATGTCACATTTCAGCCGTCACACATGTTCTTGTTTTGTTCACATGGTGAGGTTTCTGCCAAAATAAGCTAGGGAGGAAAAAGGAAATTATCTCTTATTGGCCCTTGAATATGAGCTCCACCGTGAGAATGGAGCAGGAAGTTGCCTTTGGGCCAATAGTCTTGTCTGTTTTGCTGATAATCAACTACGTGCCATGATTTTTCCTTATGGTATTTTATTTTTTCTGTGTAGTAACCCTATAAGATGGACACTATTCATTTTACGGATATGGCAGTTGAGGTTAAAAGGGATTCTCTGATTTCCTAAAAAAGGTAGAGCCTAGATGTCAAATTTATATCAATCACAGTGTGGTGAGGTTAAAGGGAACATTTTCTGAGACTATAAGGTATTGGTAATATCTTCAGAGGGTTTCTACAATTTTCATATTTGGAGACTAAATTTATTTTCAATTAACATACAGTAATATCAACATATTTTGAATATGAGATTCATAATAAAAAGCCTGCTTTCTCTCTTTTCCCACCAGTTTTGCCTGTTATATCTCTAATATACCCATGGGCCACTTCTAATCTGTTTATTCATAGTACCATTTATTACCTAGGTCTGAATTGCTTTCATTCTCTTGTGAAATGCCATAGAATATTTGTTTATTCATATATTTATTAGAAAATATCTTTCAAAATGTGTTTTCTTAGTTTAGTTCACGCTTACATGGCCTCTTTATCTTACTTAATTTTAGTCTGCATTTTACTTGACTTAAATATGTTAACAACATCAACCATTTTTTTTTCAATGCTTACTATTAGTATGTAGCAGCAAAATCACTAAATGTTATAAAAGATCATCTCATGTAATAATCGCAAAACTGCTGCGATTAAGTAAAGAGATTAAATGCTAATGATAGTGTTTGTACATCTGTTCCCTCCAAATTTCATACTGAAATTTGATCCCTAATGTTGGATGTGGGGCCTGGTGGAAGGTGTTTGTGTAGAAGGGGGCAGATCCCTTTTGAATGGCTTGATAACTTCCTCAAGGTTATGGGTGGAATATTGCATTATTAGTTCTCTTGTGCTGTGGTTGTTAAAAAGAACCTGGCCCCTCCTCCTCTCTCTCTTGTTCCCTTTCTGTCACTGCCTCATGCCTACTTCTCTACACCTTCCATTATGCTTGCAAGCTTCCTGCAAGCTGCTGCTATTGTGCTTGTACAACATGAGGGACCATAAGCAAAATAAACTTTGGTTAAGGGAATTGCTATAAAAAACTATACTTGTGTATTTCTTCACGGCAAGACCAAACAGACTAATCTAGCTAGTATATTGTGGTGGAGGAAAAATATTTTCTAAATTGAAACTGAAGAGGAATTGCAAAATTACAAAATTAGATGTTTGGAAATGATCTTCGAAGTGACTAAGTAGCATATTTTTCTTACTGCACTCTGCGGCAACTGCCAGTGATCCATGGTGCTATGCATTTGGGGACAATCGAAGAGCAGTAAGAAGTTACGTTTCCCTACTTCCTAGTTTATTAAAACACTTTTCCTCTGTCTGTTTTATATGGTATATATGAATAAGTTCATTTAATAAAAGTAATCTAGACTACGAAATTTTGGAAATGGACAACCAAATCTCTTAGTGAAATATAACATAAATGTCTTTAGTATTTCAGCTGATGTTTGCATTTCAATTCTTCTGATAATTAGCTAAAGTCCATTTTTCTCATCTATTAAATGACAACAATTACTCTTAGTAGATATTTTAAATAAATGTAAGAATGCATGGAAATTCATATGTATGTGAACAACCTGAAACCCAATAACGAGATGTTTACATTACTGTCTGATTACCTTTATCCTCCCAGAACATCCCATCAAGTAACATTGCAGATATTTCAGCACACACAGAGAAAGGGAACCCATTGTCTATAGGGAAGAAATCCAATTCTACTTTTGAATAGTGCTGACTGGCAGCAAGACTAATTATATAACAATAAAAATTATAATAGAAATATGAGTATACATTATTGCTTCTATTGCAACTAAAATTGAAATAGTTTCTCAAACTTCTTTTTCAGTTCTTAGCTCGGCATTTTTCCTTATCTTTGGTCTCTTTGTAAAGCATTATGTGATCCTGTGATGCCTTTGATAACCTGCCACTTGAAGGCAGAAGTTACTTGTAGTTAGTAGCACATTCACTAGATTTCAATTTTGCCTTCTAACTTTTTTTTTTCAAACATTGTTTGTCCTGCATTTTGTCAAGGGAATGTAGAAGAGTCTTCTCACAGCATCTTTCCAACATTCACGTTTTGTATGAATGTGACTAAGTGGGTCTCCATGGCAGCAAAATAAGCAAGCTCATCCAATCTCAGAGGTTCAGTATCAAATTGGTAGAAACAGGGCATCTCCTCCCACATATTTCTCACTCATGTACCATAGGCCTATCTTCATTGGAAAATAGCAAGTTGAAAAATAATACATGACATATGCTGCATTTTTAAAAAGATATTTTCTGAATCCCAAATAATAGAAGCTAATAGTAAAGACTTTAAAATTGTTAAAGTGGAGATATAAAAATACAGCATAGATATGTTAAAACAATTTTTTTAATTGTCTATAATCACATAACCCAGGTATAAACCTGATCAACATTAAGATGGGTTTTCTAGGTTTGTGGTGGTGTTATCCATCTCATTTTACTGTTTTTGAAGTGATGATGTAGAAGTTTATATAAGCTTTATACATTGCCATGTTTGTACCTATGCAACAATTTTGCATGTTCTTCACATGTACCCCCAAACCTAAAAGGCAATAAAATATATATGTACATAATATTTTACCAGTCATTTTCTATATAATTAAAGATACTAACATATAAAAGACTGAATATAAACATATACAAAAATCAGCTTTGCAAATTTGAAAATTGTTTAATTTCCTTTTAAATTTATATGTTTATTTTAATGCATTGATCAAGTTTTAAGTTCTTAAATATTCTAGCTAATTGATGAAACACACACACATTCTACCTACAAACTGACAACATAATAAAAAGAATTTGTATTGCATCAGATAACCTAACAATGTTAAAACTAAGAAATTGTTAAGTTGCCATGTATTATAGGAATCTTATTTTAAAGATATTCCTATTTTTTCAACCCTCGAGAGATAAATGTACAGATTGACATCTAGAATATGAGGAAGGACACTAACATTAAGTCCTAGGACTTCTCATCCTTCAATTATTCTATTTTTCTTTATAAGTTTTATACTTTGCAAACAAATTTCTCCTTTCTGTATCTTTCAAAACTGAGAGACATTAAATCATATTAACTTCATTTATCACACATCTGAATAAATGATAATTTATACAAATGGCAAGAGTTAATTCTCACACTTGACAGTTTCAGGAGCTGAGACAAATTTCACAAACCTCAAAAGGATTTTTCTGCCCATCTTTCTTCTAATGCATATTCTGAGCCAAACTACTTCTCACAGGAATTATCCATTTTTATCTTTTGAATTTCCTATTCTAAAGAATGAAGAGAGAAAAATATGTGTGTGTGTGTGTGTGTGTGTGTGTGTATTCAACACAATATTTTTGCAAGAAAAACAAAACAAAATTGGTACGTATACATACGAAGCTAATTACATGTAATGCTTTAAAATATTCCAGAAAAGTTCTCACTGCCGGACTTAATACTTATAATTCTCTTCCTCTTATTTCTTAATTACTATTTAAATTAATCCTTTAAATATAATTTATCTGCAGCTTAGTCTAAACAAATTCAAGAGTGCACACCCATAAGAAAGTAGAGAGTGGTTCAAACACTGGGAGTGATGCATTCTTGAAATGAAGAACGTTCTTGAGGGAAGGAAACAAGGCTGGTTTTGCAAATTCAGTTCCTCCCCTTATTTGGTAACATAACACTGAGTTACTAATCTGAAGTCAATATAAGAATTGGTTCATTTAAAAAGCTAATGCCAGAAGCCTTTTATTTTGTAACTAGGCTACTTTCTCAATCAGAGTTCTAGGTGTTACAACATTGCCTGCAAGTTCACTTTTCCCTTTGTATATAAATATGTAATCTTAAAGAGACATGTTACTCCAATAAACTCATTTCATGTTATGCCAGATTCTTTATTCATGACCTAAACACACATCTGCATGCTGACAGCTCAGGGAATAGTTATGTTGTGTTCTATATCTGTATTTGTAATGTTTGCCCAATAATCCCCAAATTATATTTATAAAGCATGGTGTTGGTGGGGTGTGTGTCCCTGCCTCATAGCAAGACTGTTTATTCTATCAACAAATGTTTAGTGGTCAACTACCAAACACTGGGCAGAATAGCAGGGTCTTGAGATACAGTGATAACAAAGATGCAAATCTTTAAGGAGAACATGATTCAGTAGAAAGAAAATGAACTGTTATAATACAACTCCAGCTATTCAACTGTGTTATAGAACACTAGAACTTATACCCCCTGTCTTACTGTAATTTTGTACCCATTAATCCTGATCCCCTTTCTTCCCTCCATTCCCTAGCCTCTGCTAATCACTATTCTATTCTCTACTTCTATGAGATCAACTTTTTAATTTCTCAATATGAGTAAGAACTTAGGGTATTTCTCTTTCTTTTCCTGGCTCATTTCACTTAACATAATAAACTCCAGGCTCATCCATGTTGATACAAATGACATTATTTAATTCTTTTTGATGGCTGAATAATATTCCATTGTGTATGTAATATCTCATTTTCTTGATTCATTCATTTGTTGATGGAAACTTAATTTCATATCTTGGCTATTGTGAATAGTGTTGAAATAAACAAGGGAGTGCAGATATCTCTTCGGCACACTTATTTCCTGTCTTTTTGATATATACCCAGTAGTATTTTTCATCTTTTGAGATTCTTTGTATTGTTTTTCATAATGACTACTAATTTACATTGCCACCAATGGTGCATAGAGCTCCCTTTTCTCCTTTTCCTCACCGGTATTTGTTAATCTTTGTCTATTTAATAATAACTATTTTAACTGTGGTGAGGTGATATCTCAGTGTGGTTCTGCTCTGAAATTTTTTTATGGTTAGTGATGTTGGGCTTTTTTTTTTAATTACACTTTAAGTTCTGGGGTACATGTGCAGATCTTGCAGGACTGTTACACAGGTTTACACATGCTATGGTGGTTTGCTGCCTCATCCCCCTATCACCTACATTAGGTATTTCTCCCAGTGTTGTCCCTCCCCAATCTCCCCATGCCCTGCTATCCCTCCTCTCATCTCCCAACCCCCAACAGACCCCAGTGTGTGATGTTTACCTCCCTTTGTCCATGTGTTTTCATTGTTCAATAGCCACTTATGAGTGAGAACATGTGGTGTTTGTTTTTCTGTTCTTGTGTCAGCTTGCTGAGAATGATGATTTCCAGATTCGTCCATGTCCCTGCAAAGGACATGAACTTATCATTTTTTATGGCTGCATAGTATTCCATGGTGTGAAATACTATGCGTCACATTTTCTTTGTCCAATCTGTCTTTGATGGGCATTTGGGTTGGTTCCAAGTCTGCTATTGTAAACAGTGCCACAATAAACATATGTTTGCATGTGTCTTTATAATAGAACAATTTATAATCCTTTGGGTATATACCCACTAATGGTATTGCTGAGTCAAATAGTATTTCTATTTCTAGGTCCCTGAGGAATCGCCACACTGTCTCCCACAATGGTTGCACTAATTAACACTCCCACCAACAGTATAAAAGTGTTTCTAGTTCTCCACCTTCTTTCCAGCATCTATTGTCTCCTGATTTTTTAAAGATCACCATTCTAACTGGTGTGAGATGGTATCTCAATGTGGTTTTGATTCACATTTCTCTAATGACCAATGATGATGAGCATTTCTTCATATGTTTGTTGGCCACATAAATGTCTTCTTTTAAAAGTACCTGTTCATATTCTTTGCCCACTTTTTGATGGGGTTGTTTTCTTTTTTCTTGTAAATCTGTTTTAGCTCTTTGTAGATTCTGGGTATTAGCTCCTTGTCAGATGGGTAGATTGCAAAAATTTTTTCCCATTCTGTTGGTTGCTGGTTCACTCTAAGAGTGTTTCTTTTGTTATACAGAAGCTCTTAAGTATAACTAGATCCCATTTGTCTATTTTGGCTTTTGGTGCCATTGCTTTTGCTATTTTATTCATGAAGTCCTTGCCTATGCCTATGTCCTGAATGGTATTGCCTATGTTTTATTCTAGGATTTTTATGGTGTGAGGTCTTATGTTTAAATATTTAATCCATCTGGAGTTAATTTTTCTATAAGGTGTAAGGAAGGGGTCCAGTTTCAGCTTTCCACACATGGCTAGTCAGTTTTCAATGTTGGATATTTTAAAAATATACCTATTGGCCATTTGTATCCCTTTTTTTGAAAAATGTTCATTCAGATTATTTGCCCATTTTTCAATTGGATTATTTGGTTTATTTGCTATTTAATTGAGTTCATTATATTTTCTGGATATTATTCCTTTTGTTGGATGTCCAATTTGCAAATAGTTCGTCCCAGTTTGTAGCTCATCTCTTCACTCTGTTGGCTGTTTCCTTTACTGTGCAGAGACTTTTTAGTTTGATACAATTCCATTTTTCTACATTTGCTTTTGGTGCTTGTGTGTTTGAGATATTAGCCAGAAAATCTTTCCCCAGATCAATATCCTCAAGTGTTTCCCCCATGTTTCCTGTAATAGCTTCAGAGTATTCACTGTTACATTTAAATTGTGAATCCATTTTGAATTGATTTTGGTGTATGGTGAGAGATTGAGGTCTAGTTTCATTCCTATGCATATGGATACCCTGTTTTCACAGCATGTTTATTGAAGAGACTGTTATTTTCCCAATATATTTTGACATTATTGTCAATAATCAGTTGGCTGTAAATGCATAGCTTCATGGCATATAACATTTTTGAACAAATGCTACTGGGTCTAAAATTGAGGATATTTCTAACTCGTAGTCTGGGACATCCTTTAGTGCTGTCATTGCAGGAGAGGAGTCTTCAAAGAACAAAGAATAGCATGTAAAAGTCAATAATTAAAAAATTCTGCAAACACCACTGGAAAATTATGGTTTATTAGTATAAGGAAGGAGTGGCCCAGGAATGAAAAGATACTATGGACTGAAAGTGTATGTACCCAGGAATACTCCTATGCTGACTCCTCACCCTCAATGTAATGATATTAGGAGGTGGGGTCTCTAAAGGTAATTAGGTTTAGATGAGATCCCTTGAGGGTGTAGCCCTCATGATGGAAATAGCATTTTCACAAGAAAAGACACAAGACTGTCTCTTCCCTCCCTATACTGATGCCTTCTACCCTCCCATCTCCACTTCTTTTCATGTGAAGACACAAGAAGACAGTCATCTGGAAACTGGCAAGGTGCCTCTCACCAGACACAGAATATGCTGTACCTTGATCTTGGACATCCCAACCTCCAAATTCATGAGAAATAAATATTTGTTGTTTAAGCCACCCAGTCTGGGGTATTTTGTTATAAGAGTTTGAACTGATTAAGATACCAAATATCACTATTTTAAGAAAGATAGCAGATGATTTTTATGTTTTAGTGGTTTAAAAACTAGCCTTTCAAAATATTTTAAAATTCTCAGGTATGTGTGTCATTCTTCCCATACCTTTTCCATTTATTATTCTCTAATCTTTCCTTTCCTTTGGTTTCTATACCTATGTGATATATTTCTGAAAGGAGAATCCCATCACCTTCCAGACAACCATGATTATGACATTTTTTAAAAGTAAAACACCGAAAGTGACATAGGACTCAGTGGTTTCTTACGTGGTAACAGATTAATTAGCAATGAACAGAGATGAAAATAAAGTTAAGGCAGCATTACAATAAAATAAATGATGACTAAACTATAGAGAAGTGGTTATAAATGTAAGTTAAAAAACAAAGGAGGGGACATTTGAATTATCCTTACCTTTGGACAATACAGTAAATTATGATTAGATTCTGAGATACTGAGATATGTTAACTCATTGATTCATGAATATGTGCAATTACCTTGTTATTAACAAAATAGAATGAAAGTGCTAAATGGAAAATTCAATCAAAAAAGAAAAAGTGCAAATATTAATCATCACAATCTTACTGTTTAATCTTAATTACAACAAATAGCATGTGTTGGGAATTTACTATGTGTAAAGCATTGTACTAAGTACTTATCTGCCTAGCTCCTTCCCTTCTCACTATAATCCTAAGAAGCTACTCTCATTATTTTTTCTATTCTGTAGATTACGATGCTAAATACTAGAGAGGTTTAAAAAGTGACCCTGGTGCCTTAAATCAGTAAATGTTCCCAGTAATCAAGAATATTTTAAATCATTGCTATAATATTTCTTTTGCCCAATAAATACCATATTTTACTTCTTATTAGATGATTTTAAAATAAATGCTCTTAACAAAGAAAAAAATACAATGTTTTTCTTCTGAGAGTAATTGTATGCTAGATTGACTATGTCATTTAGGTATTACATAGTAATGACAACAACATTAATATACTTTACAAAGTAAAAATAGAACATAAAATTGGGCAAGTAGATTTCCTCCAATGGAGATGAAAATTATGAATTGTAGAATGGGTGCTATAAATAAAATTTCAGTTCACTACAGTTCATCAGTGTTGGAGACCTGCAAAAAGAGGAACAAGAATCAATGACTAGGCCTCTTGTATTGAAATTACTTAATTAGTGACAGGCTACATTACCATTTTTTTTCTACTTCTTGTGTGATCCTGTTAATTAGAAAAATTCCTCTTGCTCATTGAAAATGTGACATAAATTCATTTGCTTTTGGAATATGTTGACCCAGAACAGAAATAATTTTATATTTTGAAAAACATGCACATTTTAGAATTGACTCTTCTCAATCCAATCACAACAAGTGGTCCTAAGTGAGCCAGCTTCTTTCTATGTTGTCAATCACTAACACAAGAATCAAGAACCACACTCAATTAAATGAGATATAATCCAAGCCTAATGTTATTTGGTGTAAAATTGTTAAAATGTACATCCTTTTGCCATAATTGTCATGTTGTGTCTCTTCAGACCAACAAGTTTCCATGATTACACAACACAAAAAGGAAAGGAACAGATTCAGTATTTTATTGCGAAATTAATTAAGATATTCTACTCTCTAAACCCTACAGACTTATGTTGTATGGTTGAAATATGTTTTATGCCCATAAAACACAACATCCTGGCATGTTTAATATTTACAGAGAGACATAAATAAATATCATTTATTTGAAATATCAGTTGTTCCATAATACAATAAACTCAAACTATGGATTTATAGAATCTTACAACTGAAATTGTTCATAAGTTTTCTATGACGATCATTCTTTTCGAGTAGAATTTATTGCCATCATCTATTTCACCCAGAAACTTAACCCTCAGATGGCCCTTTTTTAAAATAAATTATTTGGTGTTGTCAAATGAACAGTTCCACCATTCAATAAGTATCTGTTGAAACCAGATACAAGACCCAGTACATAAGATGAACTGTGAACAAGATAGGCACAGGATTTTTCTTAATTTGGAATCTCAAATTAAGCAGATGTTACAAAAACTAAACTAGCAATCACAGTGCAGAGTAATAAGTTCAGTAAAAGAGAAAGTACAGTGTGCTATAAAAATATGTATAGAGGATACACAACCTGGCCTTAGAAATTTAGAAAAAATTATTTGTGTAGGCAGTGGTTGAGTTGAGACCCAATGGTCAGTTAAGGGTTAGCCTGGTGAAGAGGTGAGACAATAGCGCTTCATGCAAAAAGAACTGCATATATAACCTTCAAAAAATGGGGAAGGAGCATGAAAAGTTCAAGAAGAAGAGAAAATCTGAATGTAGCTGGATCTTAGTGTACTAATGGGGACATAACAAAAATGAGATTATATAGAGAGAGGATATAAATTATACGGTACATTTAAAAATATATTTTAGCATAATTTGTATCCTAGAACTATGGGATGCACACAAAAATTTTTATTTGGGGCAATAAAATAAGTTTATTTATATTTTAAGTTAGGTATAAGCAGAAAGCAGGAAACATGATTATTTTATAATCAGTTCAGATATTTAACTTGGATTTCAAATTTCAAACTTGATTCAAAATAATTTGAACCCCTATGCTTTAGTTAATTTGTGCGGCTATAATAGTATACCCCTGGCTGAGTAATTTACAATTAACACAAATTGTTTGGTTTACGGTTTGGGAATCCAGAAAGTACAACATCAAGGTGCCAAGCATCTGGCTAAGGCCTTCTAGCTGTTTCATAACATAGCTGAAGTTGTCATAGGGTGGAAGTGCAAATGAGCAAAAGAGAATGAGCAAGAGGCAGAGAACACAGTCCCACCATAAGAAACCCACTTCCCAGATAATAGCTTTATACATTCATGAGGGCCGAACCTTTATGACCCAAGACCTCTTAAAAGTCCCACCTTTTACTCTGGTTACAATGGCAATTAAGTTTTAACATAAGTTTGGAGAAAACAAACATTCATACAATATTATCTCAGTTCATCTACACGTAACATACTACGCCATAAAACTAAACCGGGAGTCACAGAGATCTTGATTAAAATTACAGTGTTGACGCCAGCTGGATAACCTGGATAAAGTATAAAATCTCAAACAACTTCCTTACATGTAAAAATATAATAATGCCTACCTTATAGTTTATAATAGTTTTACATAAAATTAGCTGGGATAACATATATGTACACATACATAAGTAGAATAACCACATGTAGATAAATATATGATAGATAGATAGTTAGAGAGATGAGAATAATCCCTTAAGGCTGTGAATAGATAGATAAAGAATAATCCCTTAAGGCTATAAACAAGTCAAACCTGCCCCACAATCCTCTGGCCCTATTCTCCTTAACGGGAACTTTTCTTTTAGTAGTAAAATACTCCATAATATTTCCAGAAAATTTACTAAAAATTATAAGTAGACCTTTTTTTTTTTACCTTCTAACCTTTTTAAAATAAAAAAACCCTTCATCTTAACTATATAAACAACTATGTAAAAGTATCCTTTCTGAAAGCACTTATGTCTGTTAACAAATTTAACCTGATGTCTTGAACAGTATCTGACATGCAATAGTCAAATATTCATTAAATACATTTCCTGCTATTCAGATGCTTTCTTTAACAATTACCTCCCAATGGATGGTATATAAAGTAAATATAATTTATAAGTATATGTAGATTATGTTATTGATAAAAAGCACAGAAATATAAAATATGTAAACATGTACAAATATGCATATATGTGCAGTCTCTGTGATAGCTTCATGTATTGGTAAATAAATATGCATAGCCAAGTAATAGGATAACCACTCTATTTTCCAAGACCAATAACAAAAGGATGAAGCCCATATTTGTGTGAATAGATTATTTGAAATGAGTACATCAGTTGCTCCTAAACAAACACAATTAGAGAATAATAAATCAAAAGTAAAGGTTGCATACGAATGTTTATGTAAACATATTAAATAAAATATTAGCAAATAAAATGTTAAAATGCATTATAATTGTTTAATAATTCAGTTAATTTGTCACTCGCTTGAAAAAAAACAGTTAAATCAAAATTCGAGAAAAAATCATTTAGGCAGGAAAGTCAGTAACAGAAGTCCTAGGATGATACTTATGCAGCCAATGTAAAGTATAATGAACTTATTAAAAGGGAAAGTCTGAGGGAGAACAGTGAGTAAAAAGTGTCTTCTAAGAGAGTGCATATTCATATAGAAAATAGAATGACTAAAACAGTGAAGGTTTGATATTTGTTATTGATAGAAAAAAGGTAAAAGAAATAAAGGTCCAACTATGAGGCAAATTAAAATGTGACATCATTTTGATCACCTTATAGTGATGTAAATTCAACACATTGGTTGTATAACACTTGTCATATCTCCTTTGAATGGCACTGACTGGGTGATAAAGAAGTGCAGAATTCTGTCTCATTACTTGGTTCTGCAGTGAGTAGCATCTAATTATAATAATGTAATATATATTAGGACCCCCAATTCAACTAATATAAGAGCATATCATATTTATTATAATTCAAATACTTTAGGTGTATATAGAACAATCAAAACTCAAAGTATATTCATGAAAACAAGGAGTCTGTTGACTCAATTAACTTGGAAGCCCAAGGGTGAACCTATATTTATGAATTGCTGAATCTTAGGACACTTACTACATCTTCAGTTCTCCTTATTTATTCCTCTTTTAGCTGTAATCTCTGTCATTAGTATCATTCTATAATGAAACTTCCGGAATATTGCCGAAAAGATAGCTTCCACCAGCCCAAAATTTCCAGTCTCCAAACCTGGAATCCCCAGTGGAACCAGGCATTGTTCTCACCCAGCATTTATCCAGGAAGATCTGTTGCATAAGCCTCCAGTGATTATGGTTGCCATGGCAATGAACTGCAATGAATGATTTAACATGGAAGACACATGCTCAACCAGAGATCAGAGAGGAAAGAAACTGTAATTTTTATTTCTTTTGAGACCAAAGATGCATTTCTTCAAAATAATTAAAGAGTCCAAAAAGAAAATCACTGATACATTGCATAACAATAATGTAAATATCACGATAACCGACACAATGTGGAGGATGAAGAGAAATAATGACCAAAGCGTATTTAAAGATATTAACTTGCTAGTCATTTTGCATAATCCTGAGTTAAATGATATGACAAATTGATCAGAAAACTGGGGCTTAATCTGTAAGAACTTGGAGACTTTGAACAGGATTTTGGAATCTATAGAAAAAGAATGAAACTGACATTCTAGTACTTCAAGTTCAGATATCTGAATATAAAATATCATTGGATGGGAATGTAAAATCTTATTGGTTTTTAACAACAGATTTTTCTAAGAACAATATAGAATTGATGTACTCTAAAACAGAAAAATGAAAGATATGGAAATGGAGAAAAACAATCAGCATAACTGAAATATGAGTAATAAAAGATCTAGCTTATGTGTAACTGGATTCCCATAGGGAGAGAATAGACACTTGGAGCATTAGCAGTATTGAAGAAATAATGCAGACGATGCTCAATGCTATAGAAAGTCATGAAGACAGTAGTTTTAGAAGTACCTCGACCAAAAGAGTAAATACAGAGAAAATCCAACTTAGGCATATTACTGTAGCAATTACAAAGGCCTTACCTGACTAGTTTCATGAGATTATGGAGCATGTGAGTATCTAGTACTTCAAGCAACATTTTTTGAAAAGACTACTTTTTTTTTCTTCATAGAATGTTTAGTTTCCCTTGTCAAATGTCAACTGACCATATTTGTAAGGATTTATTTTTGGGAAATAAATTAATTTCATTGGTCTATGTGCCTATGCTTATGCCAGTGGCAGACTGTTTTAATTAATGTTGCTTTCTTTTAAGTTTTGAAATTGAAAAGGGTAAACCTAACAACTTTGTTCTTTTTTCACAAGATTGTTTTGCTATTATAGGTTCTTTACATTTCCACAGAAATTTTAATATCAGCTTTACATATTTTGTCAATAAATGTCAGCTAGGATTTTGATAGGGATTCTGTTGAATCTTTTCATCAATTTGATGAGTGTAGCCATATTAACAGTATTAAATCTAATTCACAAATACTGGATGTCTTTCCATGTGTATAGATTTTCTTTAATTATTTTATATACTTTTTTAGATGTTAGTGTAGAAGTCTTGCATGTTTGATACGTTTATTCCTAAGCATTATATTTTGTTTAATGCTATTATAAATGGAATAGTTTTCTAATTCTAGTTTTGTATTACACCTTTCCAATGTGTAGAAGAACAATTGATTTTGTAAATTGATCTTGTTTCCTACAATCTTTTGCTCAACTTATTTATCAACTCTCTTAGGTTTTTGTGAATTCTTTATGATTTTCCATACCCAAAACCATGCCATCTGCATATATAGAGAGGTATAGTTCTTCTTTCACAATATGGACGGCTTTTAAAATTTCTTCTTCTCGTCTAATTACCCTGGCTAGAATCTCTATTATAATGGTGACTAGAGAGAGAAAGAGTACACATCCTTACCTTTCTTATTTCCTGTGTTAGTGAAAAAATATGATGTCAGCTGTGGGTATTTGGTAGTTACTCTTTATCAAACTGATGAAGTTCCCATTTATTTCTCATGTGTTGTGTTGTTATCTTGTAAAGGCTTTAGATTTTATCATTTTTTTTCTGTATTTATTGAAGTAATCAGGGTGTTCCTACCCTTTATGATTTTAATTTGTGTATTGCATTTCAGATTTTTTAAATTAATTTTTTATTATACTTCAAATTCTAGGATACATGTGCAAAATGTGCAGGTTTGTTACATAGGTATACATGTGCCATGGCGGTTGGCTGAACTCATCAACCTGTCATCTATATTAGGTACTTCTGCTAATGCTATTCCTCCCCTAGCCTCCCACTCCCCAACAGGCCCCGGTGTGTGATGTTCCCCTCCTGCATACATGTGTTCTCATCATTCAACTCTCACTTGTGAGTAAGAATATGTGGAGTTTGGGTTTCTATTTCTGTGCTAGTATGCTGAGAATGATGGTTTCCAGCTTCATCCATGTCCCTGCAAAGGACATGAACTCATCCCTTTCTAGGGCTGCATAGTATTCCATAGTGTATATGTGCCACATTTTCTTTATCCAGTATATCACTGATGGGCACTTGGGTTGCTTCAAAGTCTTTGCTATTGTGAACAGTGCTGCAATAAATGTACATGGGCATGTGTCTTTAGAGTAGAATGATTTATAATCCTTTGGTTATATACCCAATAATGGGATTGCTGGGTCAAATGGTATTTCTGGTTCTAGATCCTTGAGGAGGAATCGCCACACTGTCTTCCACAATGGTTGAACTAATTTCCACTCCCACCAACAGTGTAAATGCTTTCCTATTTCTCCACATCCTCTCCCTCATCTGTTGTTTTCTGACATTTTAATGATCACCATTCTAACTGGCGTTAGATGGTATCTCACTGTGATTTTGATTTGCATTTCTGTAATGAACAGTGACGATGAGCTTTTCTTCGTGTTTGTTGGCCCCATAAATGCCTTTTTTTGAAAAGCGTCTGTTCATATCCTTCATCCACTTTTTGATTGTATTTTTTTTGGTAAATTTGTTGAAGTTCTTTATAGATTCTGGATATTAGCCCTTTTTCAGATGGATGGACTGCAAAAATTTTCTTCCATTCTGTAGATTGCCTGTTCACTCTGATGATAGTTTCTTTTGCTTTGCAGATGCTCTTTAGTTTAATTAGATCCCATTCCTGTATTTTGGCTTTTGTTGCCATTGCTTTTTGTCTATTAGTCATGAAGTCTTTGCCCATGACTATATCCTGAATGGGATTGCCTAGGGAGGTGTCTCCCAGTCAGGAGGCAGAGAGTCAGGGATCCACTTGAGGAGGCTGTCTGTCCCTTAGCAGAGCTCAAGTGCTGTGCTGGGAGATCCTCTGCTCTCTTCAGAGCCAGCAGGCAGAAATGTTTCAGTCAGCTGAAGCTAGGCCCACAGCTGTACCTTCCACCAGGTGCTATGTCCCAGTCTGATGGGAGTTTTATCTATAAGCCCCTGACTGGGACTGCTGCCTTTCTTCCAGAGGTGCTCCGCCCAGAGAGGAGGAATCTAGCGAGGCAGTCTGACTACAGGGGCTTTGCTAAGCTGTGGTGGGCTCCACCCAGTTCGAAATTCTTAGTGGCTTTGTTTACACTGTCAAGGGAAAACCAGCCTACTCAAGCCTTAGTAATGGTGAATGCACCTTCTCCATCGAACTTCAGCATTCCAGGTCAACTTTAGTCTGCAGACTTCAGAATTTCAAGCCAGTGGATCTCAGTTTGCTAGACTCCATGGGGGTGGGATCTGATGAGCTAGACCACTTGGCTCCCTGACTTCAGCCACCTTTCCAGAAGAGTGAATGGTTTTGTTTTGTTGGTGTTCCAGGTGCCACTGGGGAATGAAAAAAGAAACCTCCTGCAGCTAGCTTGATGTCTGTGTAAACAGCAGCCCAGTTTTGTGCTTGAAACCGAGGGTCCACATGGCATAGGCATCCAAGAAAATCTTTTGGTCTGCAGATGATGAAGACCATGGGAAAAGTGTAATATCTGGTCCAGAGTGCACTATTCCTCAAGGCACAGTCCCTCATGGCTTCCCTTGGCAAGGTGAGGGAGTTTTCTGATTCCTTGTACTTCCCAGGTGAGGCAATGCCCCACCCTGCTTCAGCTCACCCTCTGTGGGCTGCACCCACTCTGTAACCAGTCCCAGTGAGATGAGCTGGATACTTCAGTTGCAAATACAGAAATCAACTGCCTTCTTCACTGATCTTGCTGGGAGCTGCAGACCAGAGCTGTTTCTATTTGGCCATCTTTGATCCGAGATGCACTTCAGATTTTAAATAAAATTTATATTGGTAGGATAAATTCAACTTAGTTATGGTGTATAATATCTTTTTATATATTGCTTAGATCAGTATATGGTATTTTTTTAGAATTTTCATGTCTATATTAAAGAGATATTAATGTGTAGCCTTTTGTTTCTGTGATGTCTTTGCAAATTTTGGTATCAGAAAAATACTGGCTTCATATAATTTTCTGAAACCATTTCTTCTACTTTTAAAAGAGTTTGTGGAAGACTGGTATTAATTCATCATTAAATGTTTCACCAGAATAACTTATCTGAGCCTGAGCTCTTTGTAAGATGGTTTCAAATAACTAATACAATACTGAAATTGTTATAGGCCTGGGTACATTTTTTAATCTAGGATATTTTATTTGTTGTTTGTCATAATTCATAGTATTTTCTTATAATTCTATTTCTATAATGTCAATGATGCTTTCATTTGCATGTTTCATTTTAATAATTTTAGTCATTTTTTATTAGCCAATCTATTTACAAATGAATTATGATGATTTATGCTAAAGAAACAACCGATTTACTGATTTTGTTGTTTTTCTATCTTTAATCCTCCCATCTATTCTCATCTTTATTTTTTACTTCCTTCTGCTTCTTTGTGTTTAGTTTGTTCATCATTTATGTTTCAGAAGGGGAAAAATTAGGTTACTGTTTGAGATTTTGTTTTGTTATTAAATATAATCATTCACACTACAAATCCCTTCTGAGCACTGCTCTGCTATATCTCAGACATTTTATTTATTGTTTTTGTTTACATTCATCTCAATTATTTTCTAATTTATTTTATTAAATATTTTTAGGCCCACTGATTATTTACCTGTAAGCTACATATTTACATATGTTATTACATTTTTTTTCTTTTCTCTGTTTTTACTTTCTAATTAATTACGTTGTGCAACATACTTTCCATTATTTTAATCAGTTTAATTTTATTGAGTTTTTTTTAAATGGCCTAGCTTACGGTCTATCCTGATAAATATTCCAAGTGTGATTGGGAAAATGTGTATTTGTTTCTGTTGAAATAGTCTATATATTTCACTGAGCTCCAGTTGATTAAAAGTATTGTTTAAATCTATTTATTTGTTTATCTCCTGGGTAGTTGTTCTATCCATTATTGAAATAAGGGTATTAAAGTCTGAAACTATTATAGCTTTTCTTTTTCTTTATCTTGAATTCTGCTATTTTTAAAATGCATATTAGAACTCTTTTTTAAAATGTATATGTTTATAATTTTCCCCATGAATTATTTTATCATTATAAAATTCCCTTCTTTGTCTCTAGCAATAACTTTTGTCTTAAAGTTTATTTTGTCTTATATCAATTAAGCTTTCAGTTTCCTTTATTTACTATTTGTATGATATATCTTTCTCTAACATTTTACTGTTGGAATTTGTGATTTCCAATGTGAAATGATAGTTGAATCAGATAAGTTTTGTTTGTTTTTAAATGCACTGTGCCATTCTGCTTTTTAATCGTATATTTAATCTATTTATTTCTCTGTAACTATGGATAAAGCAGAATTCATGTCTGCCATTTTGCTATTTGTTTTCTGTCAGTATCTCAGTCTTGCTCATTTCAGTTAACCGGTCTTCAGTTCTGCTGATGCTTTGTTCTGCTATCTTTATTCTTTTGATGAGCCTCTTTACTAATTTCTTTCTTTCAACTTCACATTTTTCGCTTGTGTCCTTTTATAATTTTATCTCTTCTCATATTATTTTATATATTTGATGAGGTATTTTTGTCATTTTTTTCTTTAAGACTTTAGACTCGGTTTTCTTTACTATTTTCAATAAATTTATAATCTGTAATTTGAAGTATTTTTTACTTAAACTCAACATCTCTTCTCTCTCAGGGACAATGCCTATTGATTGATATTTGCTTGGCCATATTTTTCTTTTAATTTACATTTGTTACAATTTTTGTCAAATCATGGAAATTTTAGGAAAATATAGTTTGTCAGCTCTGGAAATTACATTCTGAATATTCTTTGTTGTTGGTTGTTGCTCATTAGGTGTTGATTGTGGTTGGTTATGCCATCTGTTTGTTGTTGTTATTTAATGACTTTACTGAACTAATTTTGTAATAGCTGGATTCTCTACATTGTGCATCCATTGACGTCTCAGTCAATGCTTGCATATCGATTTTCTCAAATTTCCTGCACTTTTCTGGGGGACTCTGTATATATGTTAGAGCACCTCTTCAAGACTCAAGCGGTTTAAAACACTGCCTTAGCCATCACTTCCTAATTGTACATCCCCTTGAGGTCAGACTTATGGTTTTTCAGGTGTCTTGGCCATTCATACAGTTTGCGTAAGCAAGTAGCCTTCTGTAAGCCTAAGAATATAACATACTACCTGTACACTACATAAAATAAATTTATGATCTTAGACTTCAAGTGAAAAAAAAACACTAAAAATGAAATAGATAATATAATTTATTAAAATTGTAAACATCTATTAAACAACTGATATATTAACAAAATTGAAATATAAATCACAAAGTGAGAAACTATTTAATTTTACAAACATGATAAAGATTCTTGTCTATAACATATAAAATTTACTACAAACCAATATAAATTGAGCAAAATATCTGATGAGAACATAGAGTATTACTTATAAAAACAAGGTTATGTCAAGATTAAAAAAAAATAGAAAACATCAGTGTTTGGTGAGAATTTATAGTAATTGGTACAATCATTCTGAAAATGATTTGGCTGTGTTTTTAAAGGTTGTCATATTACATGTTATGACTCATCAATTTCATATCTAGAAATATACCAAGAGAAATGTGTGGTAATAACTTCCAAAATATTTGTATCCTGATAGCTCCAAACTGGAAATAACTTAAGCATCTATTAATAGTAAAATGCATATTTTACTTTTTGGTATAGTTATATAATGGGGTATTACACGGCAATAAAAAGTAGTCATTATTAATAGGTTCAATCACATACATCTATTTCTAAAAATAATTATAACTCTATATTTATTAATTTGTTACATTAGAATTAATAAAGTAAATGTCAAAAGATTTAAAAACTATGAGGCTTAAAATTAAAACATAAATGTGATAGAAGTTTTGGCAGGAAAACTATTTTTAATCTTTTACTTTATGTCATTTTATAATATTTTGACTTATTTTTATGTGAAATTATTACATGTGGCATAATAATATTAAATTTGTGTAAACAATCTGTAGATGTTTATGTTTACATGGAAACTAATCTGAGCATATCCATACAAAACTGCTTTCCAGATAAGAGGTTTAACTGACAAGATATTTATAAAATCGACAGTTTCATTTTATATAATTCCATGAGATTATTTCCAAAATACAAATTGCATTTAAAATATGAAAAATAAATTAATAATTGAATCTTATGATAGTTGTACTCTTATAATTAGCAATCCAATAAAACTACGGCTCAATCAATTAGATCAAACCTATGAGAAGAAAATAAACATGAAAATACAAATTGGCAAATTGACTCACATCTAACTGATTGATTGGCTATTTTTGAAAATCGCCTTTCTTCAAAGAAAACGGCATATGTTTTTGCTAATATTGTAATGTGTCATTCATTTTGTGTTTAGTTTCAAAGCAAACGTAATAGTAGGATTTTTTTCTACATTTTATAAACAAAAGTTTCAGAATAGGGAATGCTAATAATTTGTAAGGCTCACAAACATAACTGCTGATTGAACATGCATTGAAAGTATATATAAAACCACGATCTTTTCGCTATATCAACCTACCTTTTCTTACATATTTTTACCTATTCATTTGTTGGAAAGAGATACTTCCTATGCCTATAAAGGCACATATTCCAAAGCAAATTTAAACAGTATTTGGAAATTTAAAAATAAAAATCTATTATTTAAAACATTGTTCACTAAAAACTTGACATTAATTAAATTGATATAGCAGTGTTTCAGTTTCTAAATCCAATATTGTTCAAAAACATTTGATGTCCTCTATGTTTATAGAATGAATCCTAAGATTCTTATCCTGATATTCAATGCCCTTAAAGATCGTCTTTTTTTTATAGAGTTAATATGATGTCTCCTGCTCTCTACTTTTGCCCTAGAGATTTCTCATTGTTCAAAGTCACATCACACTGATGTCTGCAACCATGCTTTGGCTTAGGTTGTTTACCAAATAGTAATTACTCTTATTTCTCTTCTTACTGTCTCAGATTGTTCTCATACTGAAAGCCCAAGTAACTAGAACACCAACAAGTACATGGAACTCACATGCACATACTTTTATTTGTTTAAATGTTTTCTCTTCACCTAAATTACTGAGACCAGAGTTACTGTTTTTTTCTTTTGTTTTGTTTTGTTTTCCATCTCCACCTTGCATTTCCAGTCCTAGCTAGCCTAGCGTCTAGCTGCCAATCAATAAATATATGCGAAATACAAAATGTGTAATTTCCCATCTAATACATAAAGGCTTCTAGCTATATTGATCTCTCTGTTGCCATTATTCTATTTCTTTTAAGGTCTGTACCACAGAATTTAGTGCTTTTTAAAATAAAGCTCAATCGAACTTTCTGAAATTCTACCCACTTAAGTTTTCTTAACTAGATTATACTTTTTTTGGAAAGCATATTAATCTCTATCATAGAACAAAGTGAAATGTAAACAATATGCTGGAAAAATATGGGAAAAAACGAATTTGAGAAAAAGCCAGCTGTTAATATTTAAAGAGGTCAATGGTTAGGCCTTTTTAATGTTTAAACTCATGCCCTTTTATTCTTGCTTCATGGTTGTAATGCCTTCAAATCTCTTTGAATACCTTAAGGGTTACTTTTTGAGACTTTCTTTTTTTGTGTGTAGTATCTGTTTTTTCTTCCTTGATGTATTTCAGTTTGATTTTTGGCGTTTATCTTCCATGTTAGAGGCTTTTCTTAGAAATACGTGTTTATCATGTTAAAATACTGATAATGTTGGAATGCAACCTCAGCATAACCTCTTTTGATTAATAGAGAACTTGGCACCTAGAAGAGGGTTGCTACCATAGCAAAAACTTGAAAACATGTGGCATTAGCTTAGCAGTCAAATTTTTGGTACCAAGGAAACTGTTTAGGGAAAGTAGAAGAAAAATGATCCATTTCAGCAGTAGCTAAACATGATGTTGCCCTCAGTAACTTAGAAAGCCAACAATAAGCCTGATAAATTTTAAGGTCTAGAAGAAGTTGAAAACCAAAGATTAGTGATGTATGTTGATTTCTGCTGCCTTGATTTTACAATGGACAGAAAAAAAAATAGACAAGTTCACAAATGGCATTCGACTGTTTGCAAGCATTACAGAGAAAAGAGGAAGTTCAGAAATTGGGGACTTCAGAGGTCAGAAAATCTATTGCTTTTCAATCTGAAACAGAAAAGGCTAAAACTCAAAAAACTGGTTTATAAATTGATTTCAATAAAGCATTTGAAAATACATTTCAAAGAATAGATGTGCTAAATGTCTAACACAAACATAAAAACATAAAGATACACTTTACTAGAAATTAAATAAATGCAAATGATGTCAACATTGGGTTTATTAATAGTTTTCTTCTTAAATTATATATGCTTTTATTAATAAGGTAGCAATAACCAAAATCAGTGTAAAGTGTCAAATTATAACAAAGGTTTTAAAGCACAGTATTTATATATTTTTATCCATCAATCCCACACTTAAGATCACAACCCGAGTAAAAGTTCAGGAATTTGAATTAAAATTTAGAAACTAATATTACTACAACATAATTTATAATGTCGGCAATATGGAATGTGTAATGATAGACAATAGAAACTTGAAACAGTGAGGAGGTAGGAATCGGTGGATGATGAAAAATCACTTAATAGCTACCATATATGTTACTTAGCTGATGAGTATCCTAAACACCCTGACCTCATCACTACACAATCTATGCATGTAATAAAATTGCATTCGTGCCACATTCATTTATAAAAATAAAAAGTGAAACACAAAAGCAAGCAAATATGTAATTAAATGATAACATCCTATTAACAGATTAGGAAACTTTATAAAGTGAGAATGTTTAAGATCATTGTATTGACATAAATAAATCTTTATTTTGACATCTTATTTTAAAACGGGGAAACAGAAAATGCATATTATAAAAGATAATACTCTGTGTTATATGATTATTATTTTTATGTTCATATTTAAGCTTTCATGCATTCTGTCCTTTTTCCTGAAAATATAATGTATAGTTTTCAGTTATACATACACATATTTGAGAAGGATCATCTATTAAGTTATTCCCGGCTGGGCGCAGTGGCTCACACCTGTAGTCCCAACACTTTGGGAGGCAGAGGAGGGCGGATCACCTGAGGTCAGAAGTTCGAGACCAGCCTGCCCAACATGAGGAAACCCCGTCTCAACTAAACATACAAAAAATTAACTGGGCATGGTGGCAGGTACCTGTAATCCCAGCTACTCGGGAGGCTGAGGCAGAAAAATCCCTTGAACACAGGAGGCGGAGCTTGCAGTGAGCTGAGATTGTGCCACTGCACTCTAGCATGGGTCACAAAAAAGAAACTCCATCTCAAAAAATAAAAATAAAGAAAGACATTCCCCTGAGATCTATGCCTTAGGTAAAATACATGCTAAATCATATGCTTATTTTATTTTATTTATTTATTTTTGAGACAAAGTCTCATCTTGTAGCCCAGGCTGAAGTGCAATGGTGCAATCTTGGCTCACTGCAAACTCCGCCTCTCTATTTTCCTGTCTCAGCCCCCTAAGTAGCTGGGATTACAGGCTCCTGTCACCACACCTGGCTAATTTTTGTATTTTTAGTAGAGACAGGGTTTCATCATGTTGTCCAGGCTGGTCTTGAACTCCTGATCTCAGACTATCCACCTATCTCAGCCTCCTAAAGTGCCAGGATTACAGACGTGAGCCACTGCGCTGGGGCTCTCATGCATTCTTTTCACATGAATATATAATATGGAGATCATGTCATGATGGCATCCATCACTCCAATTATGAATATGATGGAGTTCATGTTCTCACTCAATCATAATCTAACTCAATCTTATCTCAAATTTACCCATCTTCTGATTTTAATCTGTCCTCCAATGGAGATCTACCTGCAGAGAGAATATATTAGTTATTTTCATATACTGCCTGTATAAATGATTGGCATTTGGGGCTTTATGTCATTGCTTATTAACTAAACAGATTTCAGATGTCCCTAGAAAACAGATCTATTCTGGTAGGCTGACCAAAAATCTTTTCCTGTTTACAAAACAGCTTGTGGTGTTTTGTAAATTCACCAATGTAAAAGCCTTTTAAGAAGACTCTGAAAGCCAGGGAGTTGTTATTTTCAGAGAATGTCCTCCTCAGTTCAAATTCCAAATAAAATATAACGAGATGATCAATTGTGTAGGCTCTGGCCCTCTGCTTCTTGCTGTATGTGCCTGGTGCCATCCTTCACCATAGGTACATGAACTCTCTGTGGCTCATTTTGCTATAATGTAAAATAATAGATAATAATTTTGCCTAACTCACAGTGTTGTGGAAATAAAAGTTAATGTCTGTAATGTTTCTAGAATAACATCTAATACACAAATATGAAACAGATAGCTACAGATTGTTTTTACTATCATACTACTATATTCTACTTCCCCAAATTACTGCTTTCTATTAGGCAATATTTGTGTATATTCAGTTTCTTCCACTGGTGTTTGCTTTCAGGGTATTGACAATAACCATTTTATTTCTTTGTATCAATCTCTTCATCCATTACCTACCACAGTGATTTGCACATAGCAGGGACTTGTACTACCTATGTACAAGTATTAATTTTCATTGATTGCATACATAAGTAATGTATATGACAAGTCCTTAATAATTATTTAAAAACTAGATGACAGCAGTGCTAATTTTTTCAACTATAGCTTTAATCCTGAGCAGGTTGTCTTAAAGTCTTCTCAATTATATTATTCTATTTTCATGAAGATACATTTTTCTTGGCATTATTATTTTTGTTTGTGTAATCAGTAAATTATATGTTTTCTCATTTTATTAAGAAATTTTCAAAATGCACATTATTTGTGCATCTAATGATTACGCAGACTATTGGTATTAATTATGAAAGCCAATGAGTCAGAAATTGGCCCAATGAGAGCAACTTATAGCTAAAGGAAGTAAATTAAAATAGGAATAAGATTTAAGAGATATGGAAGGGATTATTGTTTTTTTCATGATTAGATTGTAGTTTATCAAATATAATTTTTATTTTTATTGAATTTAAAGCATGAGCAATGTAATCATAATGCTTACTTATCAGGATAACCCTAAGTCACTGAAAGGTGGCTTAGGATCAGTTTTTGAATCCAAAAAGAAATGTTTAATGTTGTAAAATGGATTGCTTTGATTCTTAGTTTGTTCAGAGTCTTAGATAACTGACAATCTTCCAAAGTATACTTCTGTACTAAGGAAAGCATTTCATTAACAAGAAATGATATATAACTAGTCATATTTGATAACAGTAAGCTGACTCAGCACAATATAATGGGTGTATACACCTATAGTGATTGGTGGTTACATTTTCACATTCAGCAAAAAGGTGACCTACTGCTAATGAACAATTCCACTACACAAATAGTTATTAAGGGGAATTGTAAATTACACTGAACAATTTGAACCACTGGAAAAGGATATTACCATACAAACCATTCTAATAATCTCACTCAAGGCAAATTTATTTTAGAGCATGTGCTAAATATGGAATGCTAGCATTTTTTGTTCTTATAAACATTCCAATTATGGGAGACTAACTTTTAGCCATTTCATTTTAATATTTCCAATTTAGTTTTTCTTTCTTATTTGGTTTGAGAATCAATATTTTTACTTAGAAACATCTTTCTTATTTGCATCACAATTACATTTTGTGAACTATTCCGATGATGTATAACATATATCACTCAGGTTGAGTCTGTTCTAAATTATTGTGTAGTATTTAATCCTCCCATAGAGACCTAGAAATAACAAGAGAAAAAATAAGCTTCTGAGATATTTCCCAAATTTTTTACAATAACACACCAGTCTACAGGATATTAGTAGCCATCCTAAAGAACGTTACAGTATACACGTTTCCTTACTTTATGTTAACTCAGTGCCTTGTATTTGTAATTCCACTTGAAATTCGTAAGATAGGATGGGGTAGTATAGTATGCAGTATTTTTCAATCATGTTGGCCAGAGGGTGATATTTTTATAGAGTTTACAATAAAACAATATTTTGGGAAATAATAAGCTGGAGAGATTTTGATTTTGAAATGAAGCAAATTTTGCTTCAATACTTCCTGAGGTATAAAATGTTGTAGAAAATAATTATTGGACAAAATTCTTGTAGTTAGGGGCTCATGGGTTGATTCTGTCCCCTTTCTTCATTTGCTAAAACCCTTCACATTTCTTCACTCTGACTTTTCTTCCATCTGGTTTCAGGCTGGAAACTAAAGCATCTGCTTTTTCTATTTGTTCTTTTCTGAAAAGAGGATTACGTGCATCTCATATTTCCAAGTTTGCCTTTACTATAAAATTATGATGTTGTAATTACTTTGATAGCAAAAGAATTGAAGAGTGTAGAAAACTGGACATTAGAATCAAGCAATCCTGGGTTCAAGTTCTTGGGCTGTCCAGTCCTGGCTGTGCATTCCATGATTCAAGACTCGACTTTTCCCTCTCTGGGCATCCTTGCACTGAGCTCCGTCTATGGACTGACATGAAATGCTTCTACAAATATCATCAAGGAAGCATGTGTTTATGCCATCAAATAAAGCAAGACTGTAGATAAATAAGTTAACATCAATTTGAAATAATTGGATTTTCACATTGCAAATAAATGACTAGTTTAAAATGGCAATCATGGAAATTTTTTTCAAGTTCTTCATTTATTGTAGGGATTAGTGTTGTTATTCTGTTTTGAATTTCACTAGGAAGTGTTCCATCATTTTTAAATTGCCAAGGCCACTAGAAACTACATCTGTCTTTTCTGGGTCTCTTCTTTCTAAATTGCACCACATGTCTACTCGCTTCACATCCTCTGCATTCCCTCCTGCCAGGCATTTTGGGTTGTATCTCTATTTCCTACCTTGATGTATCTGCAGCATTTTCTCAAACATTTATTACAAATCTGGACTCATTCAAATTTTCTTTAGAGTATCAAGGTGGGAGTATGGGCTGAATCAATAAAGAAGGAGTTTCTAAGACAAAAAAAAAGCATATACATGCATTAATTAATATTTTAATAATATATTCCGGCCCCAAAATCTACTTTTGTTTGAATATGCACATGAACTACTGGAAATGCCCTGTCTATGTGTATTCCTGAGAGTCTGTTTTCAAGTGTAGATGTCCTGAGGTAAACTTAGCAATTACAGCATATGCAGATTGTGAGATTTCTAACAGATTGTCACACTCAATGGAAGTTAATTAAGTTAACAGGTAATGGGAATGATAAATACAAATCTAGTAAGTCAAACACATATTTAGATTTCTAATGGCTCTGACGTGATATAGGTAGATACTAGCAGATGAAAGTGTCTATGTACCCCAAAACCTAAAATGCAATAAAATAAATGGAAAAAAAAAAATCTTCAGAAGGAGATGTCCTTCTGAAGGTCTTTTAAAATCGAAAAAAAAAAATTGCTTTCTCATTACTTGATGAGGTATGATTTTCCATAAAGTTATTAGCATAAAGATTAAACTATTAAACAACAGTATTTATATATTAATAATGGCCATTATCATTTTAATTAAATATAAAATATCTAAAATATGAAAAAAAAAAGAAAAAGAAAAATATCAAAAACTTTGCGAGGCTCTCAAAAGACACAAGCAAGTTACTGAGTTTTAATCATCAGTATAATGTCTAATATTGCTGAAAAGTTTCAAAAGTCTCTAGAGTCAGAATATTTGTATGGGTAGTAGAATTTCAGAACTGAGGGGATACTATTAAGTAAAATGTTCCAATTCCCTCACTTTTATAGGAATCATTTCAACATCATGTAATAGTTAAGTTGCATGATAAAGTACATTAGGTAACATTGTTTTTCATTGTAAATATGGAAATTCATGTCAAATAAAAGGTCATTATTATTATGTAACAAATAATCTAAAAGTAGCCAGTCCAATACTACTCAGAGGTTATTACTTGAGGATATTATCAAAGATCTAAGCTATTTATTTCTTCCTTCAATGCTATCCTTAGCAAGTGATTTTCATCCTTGTGGATCCAGCATGGCTCCAATTCCTTCAACCATTTTGTCACATTCCTGGAGGCAAGAGGCTGGAAAGGTCAAGTTTAAACATCAAAACAACATAAAAATCTCTTCACCATTGTCAAAGATAAACAAAATTGGGCACTAACGTGGTAAGAGCAGATTTTAATCAGTAATAAACTGTTGCAATAGGGAAGACGATGTATTATGAACTGAATTAAACTTCTATGTTTGTAGAGGCAATTGGGTACTTCCAAGGTAAGAAGGAGTTGGAAGTAGGAACTGTGCAGAGTCAGGGAAGCAGACATTTACAAAAATCAGAAAGAGGATAGGAGTCCTAGTGAAACACATCCGGGGTTGTTAACTGGCTCTAAGTGAAATTAGGCTCCTACCCTCCTCAGAGAGCAGGATATTGCGGCCCTGTTTCCAGATGTTGGCTGTAACAAATAACGCATTTTTCTGGCAGCCTTGAGTTTTCCAAGGCAGAAACTTACAGAGGCTGCGGTTGTCATCCTAGGGATGCAGCACTGAGTTGTTAGAAAAATTGTTCATGTTTTTTAATGGGATAGTGGGGGGCAAATAATTTGTACTAACAGTCCATAGTTTCCACAGGTCAAGATTGAGGCCTGGTAGAGAAGACAGCTGAGAGGAGCCTCAGGTCTATCAGAGAGTCTTTGTAACTGTATTTTGTCTTTTTATTTCAGAAGTCTCATGTGTTAGAAACACAGGATAAGGCCATTCTCATAGCTGTAAAATGGCATTTTTCTGTTGAAATATAAACTTTATGAATATTTATTGGGCATCGAGTGTTTTGTAACTGTTGTTTTGTTTGTTATTGTTTTTACTAGATGCCTTCACATCCTTTGCACATGTTTTTCTATTGGGTTTCCTTTTTTTGAGACAGAGTCTAACTCTGTCACCCAGGCTGGAGTGCAACGGCAAGATCCCAGTTCACTGCAGCCTCTGCCCCTCAGGTTCAAGCGATCCTCCTGCCTCAGCCTCCTGAGTAGCTGGGATTACAGGTTCGTGCCACGACGCCCGGCAAATTTTTGTATTTTTAGTGGTGAGGTTTCACCAGGTGGGCCAGGCTGGTCTCAGTCTCCTGACCTCAGGTGATCACCTGCCTTGGCCTCCCAAAGTGGTGAGATTACAGGCTTGAGCCACCATGTCCGGCCCAGCCTGAAGTCTTGAAACAGTGACCAGTCTCTGTGCCAGAAACTCAGCAATCAAAAACAATTGTCAAAACACACTACCCTAATTTTTAAAGCACGCTGCGCCTATATCTACCCTAGCACCAGCAAGCCACACTGGAATTGTCGGCCCCCATCCACGTGGTTGTTTACTACAGGACTGAGGGGTAGACAGTGGCGGCCATTATAAAAACAGTGTGTTGAAAATATTTACCCCCATTCTGTGGCTTAATTTTCAGCTTGTTTATCTTTTATATAGTCAAGTGTATTCATATTTTTCTTTTCATGTGGATAAGCAAATCTTTCTGACTTTTTTTATTTGATAAATGGCATCTTTTCATCCCTTCAAACATTTGTTTAACATGACTTGTTGCCATTATCTACATGCACTTAACATAGGACTTTGGAGTTATACCTACATTTATCATAGTTTTATGTGCAAAGATTCTTTTTGAATTTAGCACCATGTCTTTTACAAATAAGAACCTACATCACTTCATATTCTGCAATTCTAATTATTAATAAATTATCAGTAACAGGACAAAGGGTGATTTATGCACTGGAGCAAGTAACAGTTGTCAACATTATCTATTATCATTTGATTCTAATACAGTAGTAGTAAAAAATACATTATATATTGATATGATGCTCACATTATAACAACTTAAAATTAAAGCACCTTAAAGTTAATTAAGTGATAAATAGAAAAGCTTGTCTCTTTATTAACCTTTTTAATACGCTACTGAAATCTCAAGATGTAATAAAAATTCTAGGCTAAAAGATATTTCGGTTTTGAAAAAAAATTACATTTGAATCACTGAGTGTTCTGGATTTCAGTTAATCAAAGATATTATGTTTTCTGTAATTGCTAAAATGTCTAAAAATTCCATGTAAAAGCACATTTTACGGTATCGTGACCTCCCAGCATTCTCTTAAAATCAGATTTACCTCTTCAAGAAAACTGGGAAATGTCAAACAAATTTAATATTTAGATATACTTCCAACTGAAAATCCTTCTCCTTTTGTAAGAAAACATTTCCAACATATTAAAAAACAGGAAGATATAAAACATGCTGTTAGCTTCCAAGATCTAAATCTAATATTTTCGAAAATATATATTTTATTAACATATGTGCATATTATTTGTGATCTCTTTTCCATACGTCTGATACAGCTAACTACCACAAACTCCATATTTTTCCAGTAGAATCTTGTGGCCATCATTGCCATCTATGATTGAAACTTAATAACGGTGTGTGTTTGTGTATATATATAGATAAACACACATCTCTTGAAATAATGAAAATGGTATGACATTGTACATTTTCTTTTGTAAATTGCCATTTTCCCTCAGCGTTGTAGGATTTGTTTATGTTGATATGTTTATATAAAGTTCATTTGTTAGCTACCCTGTAGGATTTCTATCTGATGTGTACAAATCAACGTATTTTTTCAGTCTCCTAAATTTAGCAAATTAAGATATTTTTATTTTTTCTGTATTATAAAAAAATCACATGCACTGGATATTAGCTAGAATAAATTCTCAAAAGTAATTTTTTTGTTACTGATGCATGTAGTTAGAATCATTAACAATCCTGATTGTGAAGCTTGATTTATGCCATTCCCCTACATTCCTGCCAATACTTCGTGTTATCAGACATTAAGACAAACAAACAAACAAAACTGTCATTTTCAATTTAATTCCACTATGGTCAGAACACACACTTTTAACTATTTCCAGCCTTTTAAATTTATTGAAGTTTGTTTCGTAATCTAACACATGGTCTATCTTGTAGAATGTGCACCTAAAAATAATGCATAGCCTGTTTTGGGATGGGACATTTTATAGATGTCTGTTAGGTCTAGTTGGTTTATAGTATTATTCAAGTTTTCTATTTCATTTTTAAATATTCTAGCTTTTCCATTCATTATTGAAAGTTGGGTATTATAGTCTCCAACTATTATTGTTGAATTGTCTCTTTTCACCTTTGTCAGTTTTTGTGTCATGTGTTTTGGTGCCCTGTTAATATGTACGTGCATGTTCATAATTGTTATGTCTTTCAGTTTTGTTGATCATTTTAATTTTATATAATGTTCCCTTTATTTCTAAAAACATTTCCATTTTAAAGTCTTAGGTTCATTTTTTAGGGATCCTCTAAAAAATACCACAAAGTAAGAGGCTTTCAAAACATATTTATTTTCTGACAGTTATGAATCTACAAGTCCAAAATTAAGGTCTTAGCAATTTTAGTGTCTTCAAAGGGCTCTTTCCTTGGCGTGGAGTTGGTCATGTACCAACCTTTGTTGCTATGTACTCGTATTGTCTTTCCCCTGTTTATGGACACCCTTGGTGCTTCTCTGTGTTTATAATTTCCTCTTTTGATGAAGAAACCAGTTCAGATTAAATTAGCACCATCCAAAAATGCTAATTTTAACTTAACCATCTTTGTAAAGGCCTTATATCCAAATATAGTAATTGTAAAATGCTACGTTTAGGGCTTCAAAATGTGAGTTTTTGGGTGTGGCATGGTGTGGAACATAATTCAGCCCAAGGCAAGTCTATTTTTTGAGTACTATAGCTACTCCAGCTTTCTTATGCTTACATTTTCTATAATATTTCTTTCCGATTCATGTACTTGTTTCTTGGAATCTAATTGTGTCTCCCATAGACAGTATACAGTTGAATCGCATAGTTTTTAAAAAATCCAGCTTGATAATTTTTGTCTTTTTATTGAATCATTTATTTTGTTCATATGTAATATTACTACTAATATAGCTTAAATATTTAGTGTTATTACTATAGTTGTATTTACATCTGATATTCTACCTTTTACTTTCTACATGATTTACCTTCTGCTATGCTTCCTTTACTTTATTTGTTATGAAACAACAATTGTCTAATGCAAATTTTAAGATTTTTTTACTATATTATTATATTTTACTATATTAATTATTTTACTATATTTATTATACATTAATTATATTAATTAAATTATATACATAATAATTTGTCAAAATAAGCTTCATATTTATATTAGTTCCATTTATGTATGAAAACATAAATATATAGCTCTATTTTTTTTTTAATTAAACTTTAAATTCTGGGGTACATGTGCAGAATGTGCAGGTTTGTTACGTAAGTATACAAGTGCCATGGTGATTTGCTACACCCACCAACCCATCGTCTAGGTTAGATGTTTCTCCTAATGCTATCCCTCCCCTAGCCCCACACCTGCTGACAGGCACTGGTGTGTGATGTTCCTCTCCCTGTGCCCATGTGTTCTCATTGTTTAACTCCCACTTATGAGTGAGAACATTCAGTATTTGGCTTTCTGTTCTTGTGTTAGTTTGGTGAGAATGATGGTTTCCAACTTCGTCCATGTTCCTGCAAAGGACATGAACTAATCTTTTTTTTATAGTTGCATAGTATTCCATGGTGTGGATGTGCCACATTTTCTTTATCTAGTCTATCATTGATGAGCATTTGGGTTGGTTCCAAGTCTGCTGTTGTTAACAGTGGCACAATAAATATGCATGTACATGTGTCTTTATAGTAGAATGATTTATTCTGTTCATATGTTATATGACTACTCATCTGTTTAAATACTTAGTGTTATTAATATAGTATTTACATCTGATAGTCTACCTTTTACTTTCTATGTGATTTACCTTCCACTATTCTTACTTTCTTGTTTTTTTTGTTATAAAACAGCTATTTTCTAATGCAGATTTTAATATCTTTTATACTATATTTATTAATTATATTATTATATTTTACTATACTTATTTGGTTTATATCCAATAATGGGATTGCTGGATCAAATGGTATTTCTATTTCTAGATCCTTGAGGAATTGTCACACTGTCTTATGCAATGGTTGAACTAATTTACTGTCCCTCCAACAGTGTAAAAGCATTCCTATTTCTCCACATACTTTTCCTCAACTGTTGTTTCCTGATTTTTTAATGATTGCCATTCTAACTGGCATTGGATGGTATCTCGTGATTTTGATTTGCGTTTCTCTAATGACCCGTGATGATGAGCTTTTTACTCTGTGTTTGTTGGCTGCATAAATGTCTTCTTTTAACAAGTGTCTGTTCATATCCTTCACCCATTTTTTGATGGGTTGTTTGATTTTTACTTGTAAATTTGTTTATTAGCCCTTTGTCACATAGATGGATTGCAAACATTTTCTCCCATTCTATAGGTTGCCTGTTCCTTCTGATGACAGTTTCTTTTGCTGTGCAGAGGCTTTTTAGTATAATTAGGTCAAATTTGTTTTGGCTTTTGTTGCCATTGCTTTTGGTTTTTTAGTCATAAAGTCTTTGCCCATGCCTACGTCCTGAATGGTATTGCTTAGGTATTCTTCTAGGGGCTTTTATGGTTTAAGTCTTATGTTTAAGTCTTTAATCCATCTTGAGTTAATTTTTGTATAAGGTGTAAGGAAAGGGTCCACTTTCAGTTTTCTGCATATTGCTAGCTAGTTTTCCCAGCACCATTTATTAAACAGGGAATCCTTTCCCTATTGCTTGCTTTTATCAGGTTTAGCAAAGATCAGATGGTTGTAGATGTGTGGTGTTATTTCTGAGGCTTCCACTCTGTTCCATTGGTCTATATTTCTGTTTTGGTACCAACATCATACTCTTTTGGTTACCGTAGCCTTGTAGTATAGTTTGAAATTGGGTAGTGTGATGCCTCCAGCTTTGTTCTTTTTGTTTAGTATTATCTGGGCTTTACAAAACCTCTTTTTTTTTTTTTTTTTTTGGTTTCATATGAAATTTAATGCATTTTTTTCTAATTCTGTGGAGAAAGTCACTGGTGGCTTCATGGGTATAGCATTGAATCTATAAATTACTTTGGACAGTATGGCCATTTTCACCATGTTGATTCTTCCTATCCATGTACATAGCTTTATTCTCTGTACCCTCTTTCATCTATTATTTTAACATTTATCACTGTTTCACATTTAAAAATACATTTTTTATCTCTAGTCATTTCCTTAGTAAAATCTAGCTTTGTTCACTTTAACTACCTCTTTTGTGCTGTCATTTGCAAACATGTTTCACATGTTTTGTTCCTATAGATCCAACAAGAAATTATATACATATAAGTGTATTTAATTTCTTTTTAAATAAATTGAGAAAAGTAAAGAGAAAAATGAATTAAACTGTCTTTTACAATTATGTGATTACATTTTTATTTACCAATGCTTTTTTTCAAATGTGGATTTGAGTTGTTATCTCTAGCTTTCAGCCTGTGTTACATCTGTTAGTATCTTTTGTAAGGCAGGCTTATTGGCAAAAAATATAACCAGTTTCTGTTCATCTTGAAAAGTTATTATTTTACCTTCACTTTCAAAAAAATAACTATATAAGCTTATTGATTAATAGTTATTTTTAGATGAACAATAAAAACATGTTATCCCACTGCTTTCTTGCCTCCAATGTTTCTAGTGAAAAATCAGCTGTTAACATTATTGAGCTTTGCTTGTAAGAAACAAGTTATTGCTTTCTTGTTGCATTTAAGATTTTCTCCTCGTCTTTGACTTTCAATATTTTCACTATCATGATGGTATTTGTGAATCTCTTTGTGTCTTGTAGTTTGTTGAATATTCTAGATGGGTAGATTATTGCTTTTTAATAAAATAGGGAAGCATTCAGCCATCACTTCTTTGAAAGATATTTCTTCCCCTTCTCTCTTCTCCATCTAGTCCTATTCTTATGCATATATTGGTGAACTTAACGGTATCCCAAATTTCCCTGGGGCTCTTTTTATTTTTCTTCATTATTTCTCTCTCTGTTCTTCAGTTTGCATTATCTCAATTAGTATAACTTTGATTGTAGTTATTCTTTCTTTTATGTCTTGAAATTTACTGTTGAGATTCTCTAGTGATTTAAAAAAATGGCAATTTTACTTCTCAACTAATTGGTTGCATTTAATAGTAAATTAGACACAGTAAAAGACTGGGTTAGTAAACTTCAAGACAGGAATAATCCAAACAGTGAAAAAATAATAATTAAAACATACAACACAATAGGGTTGAATAAACATGGACTGAAGTCTCAAAAGAGAGAGAAAAAAACAGCAGAATCAATATTTGAAGATAATTATTAAGATTTTTAAAAATTATGATGGTTGTCTACACACACATCTCATAAGTTCAGCAAAAAAAGCAGGATAAATATCAAGCAAAATGAAACACTTATACCTAAGAAAAAGAGGCAAAGCATTGCTAAAACACCATAGTCAATACCTGAAATTAAAACAAACAGAAGAAACTTGAAACCATCCAGAAAAGAATTAAATATTAACATAAAAATACAGTCAAGTAAATAGAACGATATAACAATGCTAAATAAGTAGTTATCTAAAAATATATCTTAAAATATATATGATAGAAATGATAGAATTAAAAAGAGAAAGACAAATCTACATTCATAGCTGAAAATTTTAGCATGTATCTTCTTGGCAATGATAGAATAAGCAGGTAAAAAATCAGGAGGAGGTACATAGATGAATTGATCAACACTATCAACCAATATGGACTATTTTGATCAACCAATGATGAGAAAAGTAGAAATAGTAGATCCTTCTGAAGGATAGATTTTAAAAATTAAGACACTTTTATGAAATAAAGAAATGTCCTATATACTGTCTGGGTGAATGACACATAAACATATAAAAACATCACTAATAGGCACATGAAAATATTATAGTTGTGCACTTTGCTGTTTTCAATTATTCTTCAATTTAATAAAAGATAAGTGTTTAAGAAAAAAGAATGAAACCCAGAAATGTGGAATAAGATGCTAGAAAGAATGGCAATCAAATTACTTATGTTTATGAATAATTGCATAAGCAAATATAGAGAATTGTTGACATCAATTTATGGAGTGAAAAAAACAAGGTAATAATAAAATACTGGAATGGAAAGGATTATTAGATTTAAAGGATTCTAAGCTTTTTTTTTTTTAATTTCGTGGCTGTGGGTGGTTAAATTAGTAACTTCCAGCCTTATAAAATCAAATATGTCTGCTAAAATGCAAAGCTAGCTCTCTACTTTCAGGAATGGCAGACGTGGTAATTAAAGACAACTGTACCAGTGAAGACCCTAGAAAATAGACAGTATGTGCTTAAAGACATCCTAAACCACCAAGACAGACATGATTTATGAGACCTTGATTCAGGAGAATCAGATACTCAGACACATGGGCCATGTATGTCCACCTCCTTTTAACTTAGAATAATATGTAGCATCAAAAAGAGGGGCTGAAAATGCATTTCACAGGTCTTTGTAGTAATGGGGACAACACTGGAATCTAGAACAAAGGATGGCAAATGTGTGCTGTATCCTGAAAGCTCCAAAACAATACTCTTTGAACACTTGAGCATATTTAAGACAGCATTCTTAAATTCTTTGTCAGCCAATCTGGTCATCTCTATCATTGTTAAATTGGTTTCTGTTGACTAATTTCTTTTTTTTTTTCCTGGTCATAGGTCAAATTAATTGACTTATTTTTATGTCTAGTAATGTTTGCCCAGGGATGGATATTGTTAATAGTATGTTGCTTAATATTTATATTTTATGTTATTTTTTGAAAGTGTGATAGACCTTTTTGCAGGGAGGGTGGGCAGGCAATTACACTATTTAGCTTGATCCTTTTGAGATGTTCTTAAAGTTTGTTATGGTAGGAATAGAGAAGCCTTCTTTGTAGGAATAGTTTAGCCCTATAAACTGTGCTTGTTTTCTCATTGCAAAATGAGGGTAAAATAGCAGTAGTGCTTATATTACAGTTATTCTAAGAATGAAATTATGTAATCTATAAAATCTTTTCAAAGAGTGCTCTGTTCTCCTGTTATCTATTACTAATACTATTATTAATGCTATATTATTTGAACCAATAGAAAGAAGAAAAAAAGAAGTAAACACCATCAATAGAATTAAAAGGAACAAAGAAAAAAGGAGGAGAAGGAGGAAGAGGAGGAAGAATAAGGAGGAAGGCAAACAGGAGGTGGAGAAGGAGGAGACGGAGGAGTTGAAAATCGATTGGAAAGTTTGGATAAAAAGAAAGCATACATACAACATGTTTTATATAAATTCAAATATTTAATATTTATATTAACTAAGTTACAGTAGGAAATTAAAATAAAAAGTGGTTTTCTAATGGTTTCCTAATAAAAAATAAATTCCAAATATATTCTACTAATAGGTAATATTGCTAAAAGCATAGAAATGAAAATTGATAAAGTAAGATGAAATAGAGTTTAAAAAATAACATTATTGGCATAAAAAATGTGCCCCTGTATCATTCTTCTTTCTAAACATATAATGTAATATAATACAATATGATATAATAAAATAAATAATATATGTATTATATAATAAATATTACAATATATATTGCATTAATATAATGAACTCCAAACTTGCAGTACGATTCTTTTTTTTTTTTTTTTTTGAGATGGAGTTTTGCTCTTTGTTGCCCTGGGCTAGAGTGCAGTGCTGTGATCTTGGCTCACCGCAACCTCCACCTCCTGAGTTCAAGCGATTCTCCTGTGTCAGTTCTTAGTAGCTGGGATTAAAAGTGCCCACCACCACACTTTACTAATTTTTGTATTTTTAGTAGAGATGGGGTTTCACCATGTTGGCCAGGCTGGACTTGAACTCCTGACCTCAGGCGATCCTCCCCACCTATGCCTTTCAAAGTACTGGTATTACTGGCGTAAGCTACCATGCCCGGCCAAGTATGATTGTTAAACATAGTCATTCACAAATTTCTTTCTGCTAAAATGACCACCTGATCGTCTAAGCACAAAGTTAAAGCTCAGTAAGTGTCTGTTTAGCTAAAAAAAGAATAACCTTAGAAGGTCTATGGACTTACCATTCTGTAATTTCTAAAATATTTTAAGATTTTGGAGATTAAATATTTAATGCTAACTTGTTTTTGGTAACAATTTAGCTAACAATGAACTATTCGTCTTTACTACTACTATTTACTATTACATGGCAAAACAACATAATAGGTAAATAGCTTATATCTGGTTGAGTACATAGATATTCAGCATGATAATTTTCAATTCATAACCATTTCTGATTATATTTGATATATTATCATTTCTATCTCATATGTAAATAAGTTTAATTGTTCAATTTTGGGTTGGCCATCTAGTTTTTCCACATTAATTTCCAAGTCAGAGATACATGATTACTTAAAGTGGAAACACTCATTTCTAAAGAAGTGCAAATGAAATCTTTAATTAGTAAATTTCCAAATGGCTATTCCTAGCTGTAGCCATTAACAGCCATGCTATGCCTTATTCATAATATGCAGAACTTAAGCCAACCAACTTTCATGCCTAATGCTTTCAATGATTAGGTTTCTCAAACAATGAATAAATTACCCAAAAAAGGGAAAATTTAAAGTAAATTGAGTAAATTGAGTATTTGAATCCTAACGTAGTGGTGGAAAAGAGTTTCTTTCTTAAAATTTAGGAGAGAAAAAAGCCAGAAAAAATGCCCAGAGGTACAGAATGCTTCTCATTGTAGGCATTAATGTTTTTTTCTTTTATTTTTAACTAGATAGTGTCAATACTTTTAAAATTCCAATTCCAGTAAAAGTTACCCTTTGGATTTCATCTGGCAAAATACGGATTTAAAAGACAAGGCTTTTGTTGAATTATTCTTAGACAGACTGCCGTTTTGGAAGAATCTGGAATGTCAGGACACATCAGGGCTATGGGTAAAGGCATGACCAGAGCAATGCAAATTATGCTTTGAAACTTTTAGCAGACTTTGTTGCTGTTATCCAGCACTCTTTGCCTACTCTCTGTCTTTCTAAGATTTGTATGTTTAAGACAAATAAAAGGTATAGCTAATTTTATTTTAATTAGTTTAAAATTGGGCACAGAGTGTCTAAATAGACACAGGTATTATCAGCTGAATCATCATTTCAGATCACCAAACTGATGAATTTTGACTTATGCCTCTATACCTTACCAGTCAGTCTGCCCATGGATTCTCCCTGCTCAGTAGGGATATACCGCAATCTCAGTAGGCCTGGACTTATATCATTTTTAGAAGCTCTTTTTCAGAAAGATAAATAAATAAAATTAGTTATAAAAGTGAATACTTATTTAGAAAGACAAAAGCAATCACAAATACAATACTTAAAAAGATGGCAATTCCAAAAAAGTAAGTTTTCTTCTGCAACATTCAGAAAGGTAGAATAATTATTGTTCAATTAACCTTTTTACACAACTCTATGATATGCTTTTAATATATATATTAAGTTTTCAGTCTTTTATTACCCTTTATATAATTTTATCATGCATTTTGTAGCTGAAACAAAACTTTTTTTTACTTTCCTTTAGCATGACTGATTTAATTTTTAATAAATATTTCTTTAAGCATGATAAGTTGGTAAAAAAATCAGATTACTGTTAAATTTGAGGAAAGCTCTATGAAATTTCTTTTACATATGAGCTGTAAGATTTCAGGACATTTTATTAACAATTACATACGCAGTAACTATTGCTATATACTCTTTGAATTAAGGATTGCTTACTAACCATATTGCCAAGCTCTGGGATTCTGGGTAAATCTATCCTGGCTGCTAGATATCTCTCACATTTCTTCCTCTGCTGCATTTCCACTGCAAGAGGGGCCTAATTTAGGACATTCATTATTTTTCCTGAATATCCTTGCACATAGACTAAAATCCAAACTTCACAACAGAATAATTTATCCATTGCAGTTCTTCAAGCCTTCCCTAGAGCTTTTAGTTAAGTCCAAAATTTCTGAATTTCACGTTTTATCAGATACGATCCTGATGTTCCTCTCTAGACCAGTAGTTTTCATCCTCTGGTGAATAACAGAATCACTTGGAGAGCTTAAATAATATCTCATAGACACCCAAATAAATGCATATTCTTATTCCTGGACATAAAATATATCTGCGTATTTTAAGGCACCTATGTGGTTGCAATAGCATAGCCAGAATTGGAAATCTCTATTAAAACTAATCTCACACTATCCTGTTTTGTGGGATCCTTTACCCTATCTGGACAAAAGAGCTTGAAATTTATGAACTAATATTAATATTTTGAGACTTAAAACACATTCCAGCAACTTGGCTTGGATGCTCCTTCTCTAACTGACTATGGTCTTGGAGACACTCCTGACTATACCTGCAGGAAGGCACAGGCTAATTTTCCCTATGACCCCTTCCCATGTGTTTCCCAGAAATTCAACCATCCCCTTATGTATGGTATTTTGATAAGCCTCTTCATGACCCTGCTATTCATCCTATTGTCAATCCCATTCCTTATTTTGTTATCCCATGGTAATGGATTGAGATAGAATCATTTAAGAGTTTACAAACAATTTACATTGATGTAAATATTACTACAATAATGTCTTACTTTTTTTTTTTTTTATTTGGAGACGGAGTTTCGCTCTTGTTACCCAGGCTGGAGTGCAATGGCGCGATCTCGGCTCACCGCAACCTCCGCCTCCTGGGTTCAGGCAATTCTCCTGCCTCAGCCTCCTGAGTAGCTGGGATTACAGGCACGCGCCACCATGCCCAGCTAATTTTTTGTAGTTTTAGTAGAGACGGCGTTTCACCCTGTTGACCAGGATGGTCTCGATCTCTTGACCTCGTGATCCACCCGCCTCGGCCTCCCAAAGTGCTGGGATTACAGGCGTGAGCCACCGCGCCCGGCCAATGTCTTACTTTTCTAATAGAACATAAATAGCAATAATAAAAACCTTCAGAGTCCCAAATGCAAACATATACTTTCTTTTGTTCTTAAAATCTTTTCCATATTTTATTTTTTACCCTATTTTCTGAGACCCTAACCTCCTCTAAGACACTTTCGTAGAGTGAAAATGAGGTTAACCTACAAGTTCACAAAGATCTGTGGGAGTTTCTCCTTAATTCACAAGGAATAGTGAACCTCCTATGAGCACGAAAATTTCTATGAATGATCCAGGCTCTCTCCATATCTACTACTCTAGACAAAAATTCAAGAAAAGACTGAAGTACTGAAGGTATTTCAAGCAATTTTTCTTGTTTCCTTTTTTACTTCTGGTATATAATTTCTCTCTACACATTTCACCTGTTCATCACCTACAATGAATTAGAAATAAGAGTGAGGCCAGACTATCCTTAGAAAATAGTGAGATGTGGGGATAGAGGGGAGTATGGAGAGCCAGAGAAAGACAGGGAAAGCTCATAAGATAATACAGGGCTAGTAAAATGCCCAGAATTGGGCCAGATACCTTTGGGGAAAAATTGTATTTTAAAATGTCAAATATATTTCTTACTGCAGGAATTGTTAAGTCTCTAATAATAAAATTATAAATCTTTGAGAACATAAAATAGCAGATCTTTCAAAACAAATTTAACCACTGAACTTTTATTTTTTACATTAACATTCCATTATTGTATCTTCACTCAGGTCCTCCTGCTCTCTCTTTTGATCTCCTGCCTTCCTTGTGGTTGCTCAAGTATGTCAGACATGATTCTGCCTCAGAATCTTCTTTACAAGTGAGTTCTTCTGCCTGTACAGGGATAATCTCATAACTCCTTCAAACAGTTACTCAAATATGATCGTACAAATAAGGCCTACCCTGACTTAATGATCTGAAATGGCAACTTTGTCATATCAGAAACTCCAGATATTCTTTACTCTAATTTATATTTATACATTTTTTATTTTTAGCCTGACTTCTGGAACTGGTCACATAATCTATATTAAAACTCCAGAATGTGGCACCTTTATGCCGTTCACTGAAGCCTAACACATTATCTAATACATAGTAGGCATTCAACTGGCATCCTTGCATGTCTTAGTGTATAGCTCTTAAAAATATACATACATTATTCTGATTAAAAGCACTAAAAAAAAAAAAAATAAGAATCCAAAAACGAAAGATTGATTTGAAGAACAGAAGAGGAGACATAAACACAATCTATAATTTCTCATTTTTCTCAGACTTAGCAAATTTGCTATCATGGAAACATCAATGGTAAAAACAAACCACTATATTTGGAAAAGAAGGGTCAATAGAGTGCAGAACTTCCAATTTTGCTGATAGTTGATGAGCATTAGCTGATTGACAGTCTTAGACAGTGACATGTAAACCCCAGCAGAACTCATCAGTCACCTGTTGTCAGAATATAAAGGTATTTTATTTGATATGAAGGGCATGACATAGAGCAAAAGATTTTTCATTTTCTTTCCTATTTGGAACCAATTTTTTCCTTATACCACCTGTCCATAGACATACTTCTCCATAATTTATTTTAGTTTGCTTTGATCAACTGCCCCTTGAGATTTTGTAATTTTGTATATCCTGGAAGTTGATGGTCTCTATGTCTGAAGTGAGAAAAACCTTTTCTGTAATTGCACCCCGTGTCCTGATTCTTTGAAACATACCAAAAAAAGGTAATAGACTTATTTCTACATTTGCAGATAAAACTCTCACTCAATTCTTTTGTTCAAGTAAATGAGAAAAAAAAATATACCCTAAAAATGAACCCTTTATAGCAGATACCCTTACTCTTTTAGGGAAAACTCACTTATTTTTCATTGTTCTACTTGAAATGAGAATGTCTTATTTCACGTATGTGCAAACAAAATTTAATGTCCATGAACTACTTAGCCCTCATAAACTCATAAATGTGATGTGATTACTTATAAATGGGATGTCTCACTTGCTGATAAATATCAATTCAGAATAAGAGGTAAATAAACCCTCCAATGCCACATTTCTCAACCTGGACCTAAAGCACTGACCCTAAAGATAGTCTTCTTACTAAAGCTAAGGTACTATTGTCTTTTCTGAAAGCTCAATATTCCAGCAGTCTTTATTACTTTATATAACAAATTCCAGCCAAACAGTATGAAGGGTCAGTATATTTTTCTTATGATAATTGATACCTACTCTTGTTGCGGTTATGTCTACCCTGCTTCCAGTGTGTCTGTTTGTGCAAACTTCTGAGGGCTTATAGGATGCCCAGTACAACAAAATGAATTTTAAATGAATTAGCTGCTGTTGACAATTTTCTGTCAGAGAAGGAACAATTATGCATACCTGGCATTAGGGACCATTTGTCTTATCATATTCTACATCACTGAAAGTAGCTAAATTAATAGCACAGTGGCATATTCTATTTGAAATAAACTGAAGCACTTATTTGCTACAACTCTTAAAATTTGAGGGGCTATTCACTTAGATGTAATATTTATACTGTACTAACAATCTATATGTGGAACTGTGTCCAAAAAATAAGAATATGTGGGTCACACAAGCAAGAGGTAGAAACTTCAGATCATCCTTCCCTCAATCCTTAATGTATGCATCCTGCACTGGTAATTGATGCTAAATTGGGACCATCTGTTCCTAGAACAGGCCATTTTTTACAAGGGGACACAGTTTGAGTTTCACCAAACCTGCAGCTATGACCATGATGTAGCCACTTGAGCTACATTATGTGCCAGTGGACTAACAATCAATGAAATGTGTTAAGATATGGATGGTGTAACTAACCCAAAGAGCTAAGGTAACTCAAACATAGTAGCAACAAAGAGCACACTTAGAACCCAAAAGGCTAATCTCTTGATGTTGTCATGCCTAATGATTATTGTAAACAGATAAAGAACCAATCACAGACTTGGAAGGGTAAGTAATGACTCCCAATCCCTTTGCGGTAAGCTCTGGAGTACTCCATCAGCAGAGAAACCTAAATGTGTTGAAGTGCTGACTGATTGTTAGGAAAATCACCATTGGATGGAGGTAAAGGAAAATGACAAAAACCAATAACTGACTTTGACCTATTGTAGCATAAAAAACTGTATCTTGTTATACTATCTCTCCTGTATTAAGTCTCGCATAGATTTTTATGGTTCTGTGATGGTTAGGACCCTATGTAAGGCAGAAAGGGATCTGAATGGTGCAACAGACACAACAGAATAGCATGTCTATTGTGTCTTGTTGCATATCCTGTTGCTTCACAGCATTGCTGCTACAATTAACTGCACATGGGTGTAAGCAGGAAATGTATCACCTCAGTAAAATTTCATCTCTCTGCTCAGGACTTGTGGATACTTGTTCACTCAACTTGACTCACCTGCAAACATGTGGTTAAACACTATATACAGCTGGCTTTAAACAATTGAAAACAGGAAATGTTGGAAACATCTCTGGAGTTGACATTTCCAAAGTTTCTTCCACACAGCTCCTCAGTTTCACCTGATTCAAGACCCAATTGTCCACAGCAAAGACCAAATTTATTATGTATTTATCAATTATCTTAGTTCCTTCTTCATTTCATGCCACCCAGTTTTTTGCTTCTGTTTCTTGGAATCACTTAAAAAATAAATCACATAAGACCATGTCTCAGAATCTGATAATAGGGTTACAAAACTGGTGAACCTGTTGCAGTTAACCAAGTGACATATCTTAATGAGATGGAAATGTGGTTTAAAAATACTCTCAGGAAGATACTAAGTTTATCCCAAGATTATACATTATTTACATATTCAAAAAATCAGTGAATTAATATTTAGTTATAAAGTTAACTTACTCTACCTCAATTATAATAAGCTTTCAGAAATTATTGGAACTCAGACTTGAAAGTGTTGGCTTTTTGACTAATGATGATTTTAATAAAATAACTTTAATATGTTTAAACATATTACCTGAGTTTTGGATTCTAGTGATGTTCTGATAAAATATGGTTTCCCAGAATAAGATTTCCTAAGCCCACACCATTCTGATAAAGACTCCACTGTGCAAGCCCCTCAGTTCACTAAAGAAACTTGTTGAATTACATCCCCATTTCAAGTTGTCTTAGCTACCTTGTTGTTGAATGTCCCTCTATGTTGAAAGCTAACATGAAAAACAGAAATGTACATATATTGAACCCAATCCCAAAGTAAGGACTCTGTCAATTTCTATGTATAACTATTTTAATTATACATTTAGGATCAAGTAATAATATTGGGCCAATTATGAGATAAACATGGCCCAAACTTCATTATCATCTTGTCTTCGTAAGATTTCACTCCAATGGTGAGGGTTGTGCATAACTGGTTTCAGTATCAGCTCAGACTCTGTATTCAATAGCCCTCAAGCAATCTAGCTATTCTCTCTCTCCATTATATGGATATTTTTGAAAATAACAAATACATATGAAGAAGAATTTGGGAAATACTGCTCACATACGCATAGTTTGTAATAAAATTCTTTTTCTCTGAAAATCTGTTGGACTTTATTTTAATCTATGGGTTATAATTCTGAGAACATAGATCTGGAAACTGGGCAAGAAATTATAATTCTTCCAATGTAGCAGAAGATTTTAGCCTTTGGCTCATCAGACTTCAATTGCTCCTCGTTACAACACAATAATTTCAAGTAACACAATACTCAAACTACTAAATTTATCTTATCCCTGGAAACATTATTATTTATTAGCAAAAATTTCAGACCCATGCAGGTCAAGATACCATGATTGTTTCCCTAACATTGCTGCCAGCATTGTTACTTGTCTAACTTTTTTTGGTTTGCATCACTACCTAGCTTTGGATATTTTTGATATCCATAATTCCATATGAAATTGGGGTGTGCAGTTTTAAAGGAGGATCTCTATTGCCAACACTGCCATACAGAATATAGTCATCACAGAGTTTCTTAAAGGTATCAGAAACTTTGTCTTATGAATCTTCATCAGTGAATCCCTTATTCTTTTTTTTTTTTTTTTTTTTTTTGGGACGGGGTTTCACTCATTTTACCCAGGCTGGCGCGATCTCGGCTCACCGCAACCTCCGCCTCCCGGGTTCAGGCAATTCTCCTGCCTCAGCCTCCTGAGCAGCTGGGATTACAGGCATGCGCCACCATGCCCAGCTAATTTTTTGTATTTTTAGTAGAGACGGGGTTTCACCATGTTGACCAGGATGGTCTCGATATCTTGACCTCGTGATCCACCCGCCTCGGCCTCCCAAAGTGCTGGGATCAAAGGCTTGAGCCACCGCGCCCGGCCGAATCCCTTATTCTTTTAAGGTAGTAAATGACCTCTGGTCACTTCCAGAAAGCAATCAGGTGGAGGATTTCTTAGTTTGTAATCTAGTTTATCTGTTCTTGCCTTATGTCTTTGAATTCTTTTCTCGGTATTCTATAAAAGTCAGTTCTGGCACCGCCATATACTTTACTGAGGTAAAGCAGCAAAACAACATCCTAGTAGCATAGTACAACCAGTTTCAGATATCCTCGAAGTATGTTAAGTGTATCCACGAAGGAATGTTGTCAGCCAATAAAACTTTTTTTATATAGCCTAATAGTGTGTCTTTTTTGACTCAACATCCTCAAGATCCACTTTCACATGTTTTCTTAGTTCCTGCCATTGCACTTTCACCATTAGTAAAATTTTGGAGCGTGTATAAACTACCTCCAACAAGTGCCTGGACTCAGTTGGAACATGCTAAGACAACCTACTGCCTAAAGTCAAACATAAAAGGCAAGATGAACATTGATAAAGACAGACATCATCTTTGGAGAACCGTGCCTCAAGCTAGACCTTGACAAAATCACGCAGTGAAGAGTGTGGTTTTCTCATGTCAGCCAGGTGAGAGGTTCTAGCAAGTTTAAAAATACCAGGCATGTAAATCCATATAATTCAAATCCAGTCACAGTTTCCTTCTCTTTATTTTTTATGTTCCTGAATTTTGCATAGAAGGCCTATGGATATAGTTTATTATAAAATATATGTAGTTCATTATCAAATATATAGATATATATTATATTACATATATATATATATAAAATAACTCATGAGCTAGGTTTACTCCAATGTTTTATAATAGTCCCAATATTTTAAAGAATCAAGCAATTTAATTTACAGCTATAGTAACACGAAAGAATACAAATAGTATATTCTCGATTACTCACACAAAAAATGATGAAACTCAACATCAAGTCCTGATTAAAAAGAATCTTTCTCAGTAATCTAGGATTATAAACAAATTCCCTCAATAAAATAAAAGGGAGCTGCAGCTAATATCATACTTATTGGTAAAATAGTGAATTATTCTTCCCTAAGATATGGAATGAAACCTTAATTTCTATCCTTACCAATAAAAAAGCTAGACAGTGACAAGTGGCAGGAAAAAAAGAAGATCAGAAAAATATGTTTTTTGAATATGGCATGATTATTAATATAGAAATTCCTAAGCAACCTACAAAATTGTTATTGAATTTAATTGTTGAGTTTAGCAAAGTTGCAGAATATGAGGTCAACATGAAAACAATTATATGTCTATAAAATAGCAATAAATATATTTAAAGAGAAAGATTTATTTACAATAAAGACAATAATACTTAGAAATTAAGTGAATAAACTAGATGGCATTTATCTGCAGAACCCTGTGGACAGTAGTCAAGGAAGTGCCAAATAAATAGAGGCTATTCTATGCATATAAATTGAAAGATTGTGGTGCTAAGACATCAGTCATCTTAAATCACCTTATGTATTCAATGCAATACCAAAGATATTCTAGAAATTTTTTAAATGACAAGAAGACTTAAAATTTAATTGGAAATTCAAAGGATATGGAAGAGTCAAATAATTTTGAAATAGTTTGCTTGCCTGTACTACCTATCATGAAAATAAACTATAGTAATCAAGAAAGCATAGCTATAACAGGAGGAAAAACAATTAGAACTTTGAGACAGAATAGGAAGTCCAGAAATAGACTTATGTGGTAAAATAGACATATATGTTCAAATGATATTTGACAAATTTGACGGAATAATTAAAAGGAGAATGTATAGTCATTTCAAAAATGGTGCCGGAAAAACGGAAATATATATTTAGTGAGACATCAATACCTATTTTGAAGCAATAATTAAGACTTTATAGATTAGTATATGGTCAAATGTAGAAAAATAATCCATTCCAGAAATTTACATCTAGATATAATTCAAACTGATTTATGAAACAAGTGACAAGCCTATACAGAAGATATGTATTTTTCAATAAAGGTTTAAATCAATTAAGTTACCATATAAAAAAAAATAGTTCCAATTGGATCATTGTGGTGTAAGGCCTAAAAAAAAGTCCCACTATTATGTGCTGCCTTTACTTCTGTCAAAACCTGGGAGCTGGAGGTCAAACGAATAGCCAGAAGATCTTCTCCTCCTTGCTCCCTTAGAAAGACCCTTTAAAAACGCTCAGCAACTTTCCTTATTAAGGGAACAAGGCACAGTTGCTGCTCAGATTTCAGCTCCCTACCAGCCCACAACACATTTAAAACAAGCCAATAACATTCTCCTATGGGATCAGTAAACAACTACCCCCTTGAGACTAGTGAGATTGCCTATCAAAACCCCTGGTTTTTCATTTATTTATTTTATTATACTTTAAGTTCTGGGGTACATGTGCAGATCTTGCAGGATTGTTACACAGGTATACACATGCCATGGTGGTTTGCTGCCTCCATCTCCCCTTCACCTATATTAGGTATTTCTCTTAATGTTACTCCTCCCCAATCTCCCCACCCACTGTATTCGCTCCCCTAATCCCACACACCCCAACAGACCCCAGTGTGTGATGTTCCCCTCCCTGTTTCAGTGTGTTCTCATGGTTCAGCACTGACTTGCGGGTGAGAACATGTGGTGTTTGGTTTTCTGTTCTTTTGTGAGTTTGCGAAGAATGACGGTTTTCAGCTTCACCCATGTCCCTGCAAAGGACGTGAACTCATGGTTTTTTATGGCTGCATGGTATTCCATGGTGTATATGTGCCACATTTTCTTTATCCAGTCTATCCTTGATGGGCATTTGGGTTGGCTCCAAGTCTGCTACTGTAAACAGTGCCACAATGAACATACATATGCATGTGTCTTTATAATACAATGATTTATAATCCTTTGGGTATATACCCAGTAGTGGGATTGCTGAGTCAAATGGAATTTCTAGTTCTATGTCCTTGAAGAATCGCCACACTGTCTTCCACAATGGTTGCACTAATTTACACTCCCATCAACAGTGTAAAAGCATTCCTATTTCTCCACATCCTCTCCAGCATCTGTTGTCTCCAGATTTTTTAATGATCACCATTCTGGGTGGCATGAAATGATATCTCATTGTGGTTTTGATTTGCATTTCTCTAATGACCAGAGATCATGAGCATTTTTTCATATATCTGTTGGCTGCATAAATCTCTTCTTTCGAAAAGTGTCTGTTCATATCCTTTTTCCATTTTTGACAGGGTTCTTTGTTTTCTTCTTGTAAATTTCTTTTAGTCCTTTGTAGATTATGGATATTAGCCCTTTGTCAGATGGGTAGATTGCAAAATTTTTTTCCCAGGTTGGTTGCCAGTTCACTCTAATGATTGTTTCTTTTGCTGTGCAGGAGCTCCTAAGTTTAATTAGATCCCATTTGTCTATTTTGGCTTTTGTTGTCATTGCTTTGGTGTTTTAGTCATGAAGTTCTTGCCTATGACTATGTCCTGAATGGTATTTCCTGTTTTCTTCTAGTGTCTTTATGGTGTCAGGTCTTATGTTTAAATCTTTAATCCATCTGGAGTTAATTTTTGTATAAGGTGTAGGGAATGGATCCAGTTTCAGCTTTCTGCACATGGTTAGCCAGTTTTCCCAACATCATTTATTAAACAGGGAATCCTTTCCCCATTGTTTGTTTTTGTCATGTTTGTCAAAGATCAGATGGTTGTAGTGTGCGGCATTACTTCCGAGGTCCCTGTTCTGTTCCATTGGTCTATATCTCTGTTTTGATATCAGTATTATGCTGTTTTGGTTACTGTAGCCTATAGTATATGTGAAGTCAGGTAGTGTGATGCCTCCAGCTTTGTTCTTTTTGCTTAGGATTGTCTTGGCTCTGCAGACTCTTTTTGGGCTCCATATGAAGTTTAAGGTGAAGAAGATCAATGGTAGCTTGATGGGGATAGCACTGAATCTACAAATTACTTTGGGCAATATGACCATTTTCACAATATTGATTCTTTCTAACCATGAGCATGGAATGATTTTCCATCTGTTTTTGTTCTCTCTTATTTCCTTGAGCAGTGATTTATAGTTCTCCTTGAAGAGTTCCTTCAGTTCCTTTGTTAGTTGTATTCCTAGGTATTTTATTCCCTTTGTAGCAGTTGTGAATGGCAGTTCATTCTTGATTTGACTCTCTGTTAAAGTCTGTTATTGGTGAATAGGAAGCTTGTGATGGCTGCACATTGATGTTGTATTCTGAGACTTTGCTGAAGTTGCTTATCATCTTAAGAAGATTTTGGGCTGAGATGATGGGGTCTTCTAAATATACAATCATGTCATCTGCAAATAGAGACAATTTGGCTTCCTCTTTTCCTAATTGAATACACTTTATTTCCTTTTCTTGCCTGATTGCTCTGGCTAGAAATTCCAATACTATGTTGAACAGGAGTGGTGAGAGAGGGCATCCTTGTCTAGTGCCAGTTTTCAAAGAGAATGCTTCCAGTTTTTGCCTATTCAGTATGATATTGGCTGTGGGCTTGTCATAAACAGCTTTATTATTTTGAGATACATTTCATTGATACCTAATTTATTGAGAGTTTTTAGCATAAAGGGCTGTTGAATTTTGTCGAAGGTCTTCTCTGCATCAATTGAGATAATCATGTGGTTTTTGTCCTTGTGTCTGTTTATATGATAGATTACATTTATGGATTTGCATATATCGAACCAGCCTTGCATTCCTGGGATGAAGCCTACTTGATGACAATGGATAAGCTTTTTGACGTGCTGCTGTATTGGAATGCAACAGCTCCTGGATTTTTAATTTTGTTTCCAGGTAAAATCTCCATGTGAAACTGCATAACATGGCTTCCTCCCTATGCTGTATATATATCTGACTAGCAAATTTTTGTCAATCTCATCATTTCATTGTTGTTTATCATGTGTTTGCAGATTCCCATAAGTCTCAGATCATAATGCCTCTTTCAACAAAGAGATGAATGGGAGGTGATTAAAACAGTAGATAGAAATGTGAAAGATAAAATAATAAAGCTTTTATAGCAAAACAAAGGGAAGTACTTAATGAGATTGGAGGAGGCTCATAAAATCTTAAATCTGCCATTAACATCTACTACCCCTAAAGAAAAAAGTATTGTACCTTAAAAATTAAAATATTTATTTATTAAAAGACACAATTTAGACAGTAAAATTGTAACCATAGACTGAGAGAAAAATATTGATACAAAAGATTTGTATCTCAAGCTCATAAAAAAATCCTAAAATCAATAGTAAAATAGATAAATACAACAAAAGTAAGAAAAATTTGGAATAGGATTTAAAAAACAACAAGTCTATGAAAGATTTTCCATATCATTAGTCCTCAGTGTACTCTTTTTAAAATAATTGCACACCCAAATGCTGGCAAAAACCTAGAGCAACTGAGACTCACATGTGCTGGTGGTGGAAGTAGATACTGTTTTGATCACTTTTTATAGCAATTAGGTAGGATCTAAGAAAAAGGGCATTTGCATACTGAAGATAATATACATATTATATTTATATATGCATATATCCTTACTGATAGCATAGTCAATTTGCACATTTTTTGCATGTTATATGTATTATTTAAAAATAAAATTTTACTAAGATAATTATAAGGTACAGAAAATATATTTACTATTCATTAAGTGGAAGTGGATCATCATAAAGGTCTTTATCCTTATTATCTTCACATTGAGTAGACTCAGGAGCAGGAGGATGAGTCGTTTGTCTTGCTGTCTTGGGGTGGAAGAGGCAGAAGAAAATCTATGTATAAGTGCTTCTGCGCAGTTCAAACTCGTTTTGTTCAAAGGTCAACAGTTCAAAGGTCTTGTGTGTATATATATATATATATATATATAAGCAAACACGAGAATGTCCATATATCACTATGTGTAATACCTAATCATTTGAAACAACCCAAAAGTTCATTTACATCAGAAAGCATAGATAATAATTGCCATATGCATTCAATTAAATAATGTGATTCACAAGCAAATATAATTAAATTATATGTAACAACATGAATAAAATTTGCAAACAAAATGTTGAGGCAAAAATGCCCGACATAGAACTTTGCATATAGTTTGCTTTACTATATTTATGTAAATTTAGAAAACACATTAATCTTTGCCATTATAGTGATTATTCTAATATGTTGCTTTGGGTGTCTGTTGAAGAGAATAGCTTATGTATGCTCTAATTGCATACATGGGTATTTGATCATGAGAAAATTAATCTAATATCTTCATCCTACTTTTCTGTATATATGCTATATTTTAATAGTATACTCTTTCTTGAGACTATAAATATTGAGACTTTAGGCAAAATGAGATTTAGTAGAATACAGGTGGTTTAAGATGAACAGTCAAAATAGAATAAGTTACGGTTGTGATCCAAGATGGCCGTTTAGGAACAGCTCAGGATTGCAGCTCCCAGTGAAAGCGCAGAGGGTGAGTGGACGCCGTGTTTTTATTGCCCACAGTCTAGGAAATTCCCGGGCAGAGGTGCTCCACGGTCACCAGCGCGGCTGTTTCGGCCAGCGCGGCTGTGACGGCCAGCGCCGGCCAGCGCCGCTGCTTTGCCCCGCGCGGCTGCTTTGTCGGCGCCCCGGAGCCGCGGTTCTCCGTACAAAATACACTGGTCCGGGGGCCCTTTAGGCTGGCGATTGGAGCCACGGGAAGTCGCCCATACGCTGGTTCAAAAAGGGGACTGAGCAGAGAACCAGGACAGTAGATTCCAGGGCAAAACAAAGAAAAAAAAAGCGCCATAAACCTCAGTGCCGCTGTTTAAGCCAGCGCAGTGAGTGGTCGCAGGGGAAAACAAACAGACCCCGGCGCCTCTTCAACAGGCGACTGGAACACCAACATAAAAAAGGCTCTGAGGCAGGGAGCCAGGCGATCAGGCTCGGCTGGTCCCACCCCCGCAAAAGAACAGCAACCAGAAACTCTGGATTGAGAGTTTCACAGCAAGCGCAGCTGAACCCGGGACGGTCCAGCTCTGTCGGGGAGGGGCGTCTGCCATTACCGAGGCAGCCCGCCGTTGCCAAGGCAACCCGCCATTGCTGAGGCAGCCCGCCGTTGCCAAGGCAACCCGCCACAGCAGAAACTCCGCCCAAACAGAGGCGGGCCACCATCGCCAAAGCAGTTCTAACTACACCCATATAAACAGGACTGCAGGGAAGTTCACTCGGCAGCGGGGTGCAGCCCACAGCAGCTCAGCAAAGCTGCTATAGGCCGACAGTGACTAGGCTGCCTCCTTGCTGGGCTGGGCAGGTCTGAAGGAAAAAAAAAAAAAAAAAAAAAAAAAGGCGGCGGCAGTATAACGGAAACTCATAAATAAAGCCCTAAATCCCTGGGACAGAGCACCTGGGAACAAAAAGCAGTTTATGAGTTCTGCTGCAGTAGACCTAAAAGTACCAGCCTAGCAGCTCTGAATGAACAATAACAGAGCTCGCAGCTCACCATTTGAGCTCCTATAAAGCAGAGACCCTCTCCTCAAGCAGCTCCCTGACCCCTATATATCCAAAAAGACACCTCATAAAAGAGAGATCAGATTGACACTAGGCGGGTATCCTTCTGGGACAAAGATAGCAGAAGAAGAAAACTGGTAACAACCCTTGCTGTTCAGCAGCTGCTGCAGGTGAACCCCAGGCAAGCAGGGCCTGGAGTGAACCTCAGCAGACCTACAGCAGGGGGGCCAGACTGTCAGAAGGAAAACCAAGAAACAGAAATAACCTCACCATCAACAAACAGAACGTCAATCTGAAATATTTGAGACCCAATCTGAAAGCCAGCAACTACAAAGTCGACAGGTGGATAAATCCTTAAAGATGGGAAGAAACCGGCGCAAAAAGGATGAAAACACGCGAAACCAGAACACCTCTCCTCCAAAAAGGGATCACAACTCCTCACCAGCAAGGGAACAAGGTTGGATGGAGAACGAGTGTGATGAAATGACAGAATCAGACTTCAGAAGGTGGGTAGTAAGAAACTTCTGTGAACTTAAAGAACATGTTCTAACCAAATTCCAAGAAACTAAGAACCTTCAAAAAAGATTTGACGAAATGCTAACAAGAATGGACAAAATAGAAAGGAATATAAATGAATTGATGGAGCTGAAAAACGCAACACGAGAACTTCGTGAAGCATGCACAAGTATCAACAGCCGAATGGACCAAGCAGAAGAAAGGATATCAGAGGTCGAAGATCAACTCAATGAAATAAAACGGGAAGGCAAGACTGGAGAAAAAAGGGTAAAAAGGAATGAACAAAGTCTCCAAGAAATGTGGGACTATGTGAAAAGACCTAATCTACGTTTGATAGGCGTACCTGAATGCGACGGAGAGAATGAATCCAAGCTGGAAAATACTCTTCAGGAAATTATCCAGGAAAACTTCCCCAACCTAGCAAGGCAGGCAAACATTCAAGTACAGGAAATACAGAGAACACCACAAAGATATTCGTCAAGAAGAGCAACCCCAAGGCACATAATCGTCAGATTCACCAGGGTCGAAATGAAGGAGAAAATACTAAGGGCAGCCAGAGAGAAAGGTCGGGTTACCCATAAAGGGAAGCCTATCGGACTCACAGCAGATCTCTCAGCAGAAACCCTACAAGCCAGAAGAGAATGGGGGCCAATATTCAACATCCTTAAAGAAAAGAACTTTCAACCCAGAATCTCCTATCCAGCCAAACTAAGCTTCATAAGTGAAGGAAAAGTAAAATCCTTTGGGAACATGCAAGTACTCAGAGATTTTGTCATCACCAGGCCAGCTCTACAAGAGCTCCTGAAAGAGGCTCTACACATATAAAGGAATAACAAGTACCAGCTCAACTAAAGGGCTAAACAGCCAGCTAGCACCAAAATGGCAGTATCAAATTCACACATAACAATATTAACCCTAAATGTAAATGGACTAAATGCCCCAATCAAAAGACACAGACTGGCAAATTGGATCAAAAGCCAAAATCCATCGGTGTGCTGTATCCAGGAAACCCATCTCACATGCAAGGATACACAAAGGCTCAAAATAAAGGGATGGAGGAAGATTTACCAAGCAAATGGAGAGCAAAAAAAAGCAGGAGTTGCAATTCTCATCTCTGATAAATTAGACTTTAAAGCAACAAAGATCATAAGAGACAAAGAGGGACATTACATAATGGTAAAAGGATCAATGCAACAAGAAGAGCTAACGATCCTAAATATATA
>NW_022437060.1:3443908-3477366 GCF_009761245.1 Sapajus apella
TCCATGATGAACATAGATGCAAAAATCTTCAATAAAATACTGACAAGCCGATTGCAACAGCACATCCAAAAGCTTATCCACCATGATCAAGTAGGCTTCATCCCGGGGATGCAAGGCTGGTTCAACATACGCAAGTCTATAAACGTAATTCACCACATAAACAGAACCAAAGACAAAAACCACATGATTATCTCAATTGATGCAGAGAAGGCCTTTGACAAAATTCAACAGCCCTTTATGCTAAAAACACTCAATAAGCTAGGTATCAACGGAACGTATCTCAAAATAATAAAAGCTATTTATGACAAACCAACAGCCAATATCATACTGAATGGGCAAAAACTGGAAGCATTCCCCTTGAAATGTGGCACCAGACAAGGATGCCCGCTCTCACCACTGCTATTCAATATAGTATTAGAAGTTCTAGCCAGAGCAATCAGGCAAGAAAAAGAAATAAAAGGCATTCAAATAGGTAAGGAGGAAGTCAAATTGTCTTTATTTGCAGACGACATGATTGTATATCTAGAAGACCCCATCGTCTCAGCCCCAAACCTCCTGAAACTGATAAGCAAGTTCAGCAAAGTCTCAGGATACAAAATCAATGTGCAAAAATCACATGCATTCCTATACACCAATAACAGACTTAAAGAGAGCCAAATCAAGAACAAACTTCCATTCACAATTGCCACAAAGAGAATAACATACCTAGGAATACAACTAACAAGGAATGTAAAGGACCTCTTCAAGGAGAACTACAAGCCACTGCTCAACGAAATAAGAGAGGACACAAACAGATGGAGAAACATTCCATGTTCATGGTTAGGAAGAATCAATATCGTGAAAATGGCCATACTGCCCAAAGTAATTTACAGATTCAATGCTATCCCCATCAAGCTACCAATGACCTTCTTTGCAGAACCGGAAAAAACCACCTTAAACTTCATATGGAACCAAAAGAGAGCCCGCATAGCCAAGTCAATTCTAAGCAAAAAGAACAAAGCGGGGGGCATCACACTACCAGACTTCAAACTATACTACAAGGCTACAGTAATCAAAACAGCATGGTACTGGTACCAAAACAGAGATATAGACCAATGGAACAGAACAGAGGTCTCGGAGGCAACACAACATATCTACAACCATCTGATCTTTGACAAACCAGACAAAAACAAGCAATGGGGAAAGGATTCCCTCTTCAATAAATGGTGTTGGGAAAGCTGGCTAGCCATGTGCAGAAAGCAGAAACTGGACCCCTTCCTGACACCTTACACGAAAATTAACTCCAGATGGATTAAAGACTTAAACATAAGACCTAACACCATAAAAACCCTAGAAGAAAATCTAGGCAAAACCATTCAGGACATAGGTGTAGGCAAGGACTTCATGACCAAAACACCAAAAGCATTGACAACAAAAGCCAAAATAGACAAATGGGACCTAATCAAACTCCACAGCTTCTGCACAGCAAAAGAAACAATCATTAGAGTGAATCGGCAACCAACAGATTGGGAAAAAATTTTTGCAGTTTACCCATCTGACAAAGGGCTGATATCCAAAATTTACAAAGAACTAAAGCAGATTTACAAGAAAAAAACTAACAAGCCCATTCAAAAGTGGGCAAAGGATATGAACAGACACTTCTCAAAAGAAGACATACATGAGGCCAACAAACATATGAAAAAATGCTCATCATCACTGGTCATAAGAGAAATGCAAATCAAAACTACATTGAGATACCATCTCACGCCAGTAAGAATGGCGAACATTAAAAAATCTGGAGACAGCAGATGCTGGAGAGGATGTGGAGAAGTAGGAACACTTTTGCACTGTTGGTGGGAGTGTAAATTAGTTCAACCATTGTGGAAGACAGTGTGGCGATTCCTCAAGGACATAGAAATAGAAATTCCATTTGACCCAGCAATCCCATTACTGGGTATATATCCAAAGGATTACAATTCATTCTACTATAAGGACACGTGTACACGAATGTTCATTGCAGCACTGTTTACAATAGCAAGGACCTGGAACCAACCCAAATGCCCATCGACGATAGACTGGATAGGGAAAATGTGGCACATATACACCATGGAATATTATGCAGCCATCAAAAACGATGAGTTTGGGTCCTTTGTGGGGACGTGGATGAACCTGGAAACCATCATTCTCAGCAAACTGACAGAGGAGCAGAAGATCAAACACCACATGTTCTCACTCATAGGCGGGTGTTGAACGATGAGAGCACATGGACACAGGGAGGGGAGCACTACACATTGGGATGGATCTCATTAGGTCACCCAAGTTACAGTGCAGTGGCCTGATCATAGCTCATTGCAGCCCTGAACTACTGAGCTCAAGCATCCTCCTGCCTCAGCCTCCTGATTAGCTGGGACTACAGGCATGCGCTACCATGCCCAGCCTACATATATCTTTGATCTTTCTTCTAGCAGCCCTAAAAGATAAAGGTTTGCAAGTTCCTTCAGCAGAAGAGAAGTACAGAAGTATTGAGAATTGAAGGAGCACTTAGCACAGGACTACAGGATGACTGACTCCTCAGCACAGCTTAGCATCACAGTGCCAAAGTGTGTGCTTCACAAAGATTTATTGTACAAATGGAGAGGACCATCATAAGCCACATGCTGACTGAATGACTCAACCACTGTCTAACGACTGATTTTGAGGGGAGCCCTTGGGACTATACCATGGATCCAAGTTCATCTCACCTGGGGAGCAGATGGAACCAGACCCCAGGTGCTCTGCCATGAACCTCCCTCAGGTGATTCGGGTATCCCAGAGATCTTACCTCATAGGAGCTGCTTTAGAAGCAATTGCAGGAAGAGGCATTGATGCAGTGTTGTCATTAAGCAAAAAGCCAGGACTGCAGACACAGCCCTTCCAGCAGACAAGCCTGCAGCTGGGCCTGAGGCTCTCACAGGATGCAAGGAAAGCACAGGATTCATATGGGGGACAACTAACCGGAAAACACAACCTCCATCAAGCTTCGCTCCACAGCTTTTCTCAGGGATCCTTTCTGCCTCTCCTCTACACTACCAAACTGAAGTTCTTTTCTAAGAAGTAGGCACATATTATTCAGTCATAAGAAAGAATGAAGTTCTGATGCATACTACAACATGGATGACCTGGAAAACATTACGCTCAGTGAAAGAAGCCACACACAAAGGCCCACATATTTTATAATTCCATTTGTATTATAAAATATCTAGAATAGGCAAAAAAAAAAAAAAAAAAAAAAAGAGTTGAGTATTGTGTAAGGGAAGTTTGAGATTCCTATTGCCATTCAGATGAGAATGTTGACCAGGTTGCTGGATAAGTGTCTGGACATTAGAAGAAATAGCTAGTCCAGAGACATAAAGTTAGGAGCCCTAGCAAATAATTGGAATTTTAAAGCATGAGACTAGATTAGACTACATGGACCTGAAAAATCTTTGATAAGTAATAAATAAATATATACAATGTCAAAAAAAAACAAACAAAATAGAATAAGTTAAATATTGGATATTTTAAATCTCTTATTGAAACCTTATTTAATATTAAATAAAATTATACCTAAAGGTATGTTTTCTATAAAATATTAAGCCCTTTCACAGAGACAGAGAGTGAGGGAAAAAGAGAGAGATTCTTGTTTTATAAATGAGAAAATTAAGGCTTAGGGAATTGTCCCATAAAAAAATATAGTTGAATACACAATTGTGTCCCAGGCCCATTTCATTCTGTCCACTGTACTAATATGGCTTTCATTGAAAGGTTCACTTAAATTATTTGTCATGAAAGAAAACTGAAAACTTAATTGTCTATATTGAGTAAATTTATTCTTCCATATTTCATTCAGTTTTTATTTCAGTTTCTGCTCCATGCCCTCATTAAATACCAAAGTGCTAACCGTAACAGATTTATTTCCTTTTGGAATATTTTCTTTTTAAAAAAGTATGCATATATACTTGCTTAAATATGAAAATATTTTATACTGTAAATGATGAGAGTCTAGAAAATATTATATTCATGTTGAGATTTTAGCAATTTATTTTTAAGGGCCTGTGGGTATAATTATTTGTGAATTTTTACGGATAAAAATATATGTATTTAGTTATAAGTATTTAGACCATAATCAGCAGGGCTCATTAATTTATATAGCTGTTTGTGTGTATTGGTTTATTCCTCTTAAAAACACATAGAGCTTAGAATTAAATAGGCATGAAAAAGATAATTTTCTTCCCCTAAGGCTTTCTTTTTCTGTTACCAACAGCAATCACTTTCACAAAATGAGAATTGAATTGAGGAATTGTAAAGGCAAATAGACCATAAGCACGTTTAAATACAAGGATTGAATTAGCGTTATATATTTAATTCTTGTAATATTTCTCCCTTTAGCAGGGACTTGTTTTTATTTATTTATTTATTTATTTTTTTTTTTGAGTGGAAATTTCTTTTTTTTTTCCCATTTATTTATTTTATTGCATTTTAGGTTTTGGGGTACATGTGAAGAACATGCAAAATTGTTGCATAGGAACACACATGGCAGTGTGATTTGCTGCCTTCCTCCCCATCACCTACATCTGGCATTTCTCCCCTTGCTATCTCTCCCCAGCTTCCCACCCCCCACCCTCCCTCCCCTATTTCCCCCCAACTGACCCCAGTGTGTAGTGCTCCCCTCCCTGTGTCCATGTGTTCTCATTGTTCAACACCCGCCTATGAGTGAGAACATGCGGTGTTTGATCTTCTGCTCTCCTGTCAGTTTGCTGAGAATGATGGTTTCCAGGTTCATCCATGTCCCTACAAAGGACCCTAACTCATCGTTTTTGATGGCTGCATAATATTCCATGGTGTATATGTGCCACATTTTCCCTATCCAGTCTATCATCGATGGGCATTTGGGTTGGTTCCAGGTCTTTGCTATTGTAAACAGTGCTGCAATGAACATTCGTGTGCACGTGTCCTTATAGTAGAATGATTTGTAATCCTTTGGATATATACCCAGTAATGGGATTGCTGGGTCAAATGGAATTTCTATTTCTATGTCCTTGAGGAATCTCCACACTGTCTTCCACAATGGTTGAACTAATTTACACTCCCACCAACAGTGTAAAAGTGTTCCTATTTCTCCACATCCTCTCCAGCATCTGTTGTCTCCAGATTTTTTAATGATCGCCATTCTAACTGGCGTAAGATGGTATCTCAATGTAGTTTTGATTTGCATTTCTCTGATGACCAGTGATGATGAGCATTTTTTCATATGTTTGTTGGCCTTGCGTATGTCTGATATCCACAATTTACAAAGAACTAAAACAGATTTACAAGAAAAAAACTAACAAGCCCATTCAAAAGTGGGCAAAGGATATGAACAGACACTTTGCACAAGCAGGGACTTGTTATAGAAGAGCAGGTCTGTAGTGATGTTACACTATCACCAAAACTCTCTGCCTTGTCATTACTAATAGTAATAAGAATAATGATAAGAATTGTCAAAAGTGATAGCTAGCATATCACCTCCAGTAGTCAGGCTATCAAATACTATATTTTTTCTTCAATCTCTCTAATAACATACTTCAAACAATTCAATCACCCGTCTTGGACTAGCAGCCCTTTGATCCCACTAATTATTATGCCTGTCAAAGCTTCAAGGCCTCCCTTTCCTACTGAGATAGGCCAGATTCTATCACTGTCTTGCATACACTCGTCCCTGATCCCTTTGTTCTTCATAATACATAATAAACTGACAACTCTGACTGCATTCTTCTATCAACCCTGCCTCCGTACTTTACAGCTGAACTTAAATTAAGGGGAGGTGGGGAACATGCAAATAGGATGACTGCTATTGTTTGGCTATGGCCTCCAAAACTCATGTGTTGGAAACTTAATCTTCAAAGCAACAATGTTGGAAGGGAATGCTTTTGGGGAGTGTTTAGGCCATGAAGGGTCTGCCCTCGTTTATGAATAATGTTGCTATAAGAACAGCTTGCAGGAGTGGGTTTAATCTCATCTGCTCTTTCTGCTGCATAAGGACAGTCTTTCCGCTCTAGCAGATACGACATTTACGGCACCATCTTGGAAGCAGAGACTAATAATCTCCACATTGCTCAATCCAATGATAAATTTTCAAATTCAAATTCAATCATATTTAAATTCTCAGCAACATTTAATATACTTGATAATTTCCTCTAATGCAACATTTTTTTCTAAACTATCCACTCTACGTTACTGGTAATTCTTTTTCAGTCTTCATTTTTCTCCTTTCTCTTTCCAACTTTAAAATACTGACATGCTTCCAGCTTAATCTTAAAATCTCTACTTTTATTTGTTTACACATGATCATTTACTCATCTCATACAATCTTGTTTTAAATACTCAATTCTCATGAAGTCAAAGCTTTTTTTCCCAGCCAAGCCATCTATCTTGAACTATACAAAGTTATATTCCATTGCGTATGCAACATTTAGAATTACATTTCTGATGGACTTCAATTCAATTCAATGTGCCCAACTAAACTTCTAATTATCCTTCTTACCCTTGTCCTTTCAATCGTAGTAAAATGTGATCCCATCCTTCCAGACGCTCATTTCTACCTGTTAGTCACACATGACCTAGGTTATTCTATAGTAACAAAGAACCTCTAGAATTTCAGTGAACTGGCACAACAAAGTTCATTTTTTTCTTACTTCAGAATCCATGCTGACACAAGAACCAGTATCTGTGACACTGCCAGTTTTGGCAGGCAGATAAAGAATATTTGATGAATTAAATATTGTTAGTTAAAAGTGTCACCAAAAAGGATTACATACCATTTCTATTCGCATTTCAGTGGACAAATACATTTATGAGTCTACACCCAAGGCAAAGGGTAGGGTGTACATTTCTCCTATGTATCAAAAAGAGGAAAGATAATCCTAGTTTGAGAACAATCAGAAATACATGGTAAACTATATTAATGACTAATATGAGAACCATCATTGACTCCTTGTAACCACTGTGTGTTTCTAGTCCTCTGATGAAGTTCCTGGGCTCCACTTTCAAAATGTATCCAGAATCTGGACATATTGTCCCCTCCACTGCCATCACTCTGGTCCAAGCCCCATCATCTCTCACCTCTTTTGCTACAGTAATCTAATAATTTGCTTTCCTCCTTCTGCCTTTAGTTCCCTAAAATATGTTCGTCACACAACAATGTAATGATGCTTTAAGATTTGTCTGATCACCTTCCTCTTCTGTACAAACACTAGTATTTTCTCCTCTCAGTCTAAAGTGATATACTTTTACCTTGGACCACAGATCCATAAGAACAGAACACCTGCTGTATCTCTGACCTCTTTTTGATTACTTTCTATCTGATTCATTATACTCCAATGCACCAGGTCTTTATTGTAGCCTTAATTCAAAAATTATTTCTTCCTCAGGGTCTCTGCACTTGCTGTTCTCACTACAGCATGATCTTCCCTAGGGTGGCTATATGGTTCATTGCCCCTATTTCTTCAGGCAATCTTTATTCAAATACCACTTTTTCAGTGAAAAACTCTCTGAAAACTTTTTACAAAATAACCTTCCTGCCTTGGCATTCTCCATTTTCCTTACCTTATCTATAACCTTATCATGTGACATATATTTGATCTTTGGTTTATTTCTTGTTTCCATCCTTTAACACATAAGCTCCACAAGGACAAAGTGTGTCTTGCTCACTAATGTATAGCTCCTAGGATTTTTCTCTGTATAGTAGATACTCAGACCATACTTGTAGAATCCATAAATGAATGGAAAAATAGCTGCATATTTGTGCACCAAGATTTCTATACCTTATATTCTAAATAGTATGTTAGGTATACCTATGCACTGAAATGTAATACAATTTTCAATGTCAGCTTACTTTTAAATGGAAAAACAAAGAATGCGAAAGACAATTACAAAAAAAAAAAAAAAAACTCTGATAGTTTAAACTATAGCTGTGAAAGAATAGAAGATGAGTTTAGTTTTGCCAATGGGTTTTAAGGGAAGAATTTTTGGGCCTTCCAGAAGTTTATGCTTCCACCACACTTTCTCTTCCTCCTTATCCTCTGGAAACAGATAATGCAGAGGATTGTCCTAAGAACTGGATGGGGCCTAGCTCCATGAGCAATTTTATTCATTATACATCTTGTGTCCATGTAATATTTTAGCTTAGTATCAAGAATAATGACTACATTTTTTCCCACTGGACAAGAGTTATTAAGGGGGTCTAGAAGGAAGAACAAATTTGGGAAGGTGGGAAATGATAAGCTCACTTCTGTTATTTGCTGATTTTGAAGGTATGTGGGATACTCAAGAAGATATATCTATGACTGGAGCTCAGCTCAGAGATTGAGATAGACGCTTTTGACCATCATAAATACACACAAGTTAAAACTCACATGTGGTACAACCTGAATGGGATAGTGTAACCTAAGGGACCTGAGTAGTGAGGAAAAGGCCCGTAACTAGGAAGAGATACCAAAGGGAAAGGGCTCTGAAAAAGACTTGCTATGCTTTGTATCCAATATTGTATCAGCCGGGAAGGAAAGTATTTTCACCCTCATATGAGGGGTAATGGAGCAGACATTTTGTCTTTATAGACTCCAGACACTAATTTATATTGTGTAGAAAAGTTCTTAGAATGTTGTAAGACATGAATACCTGATAAGCAGATTATGTTTCAGAAGCTCAAAAATGTTCACATTAAAAGGTTTATTTAGGCCATAGTACTTTTAATTAAATTCACTTTTGTAAACTGCTATATATTCTAATTAGAGTTGAAATATACCTGTCAGCAGACTGTGGCAATTGGTACTTTATTGTCTACAATACAAATACTAGTTCACCTTCTTGAGGGCAGCTTAAACCCCCAATAACATGAGGGACCAATCATGAAAATCATACTTTTTAAAAAAAAATGGAATCCAACACTGAATCATAACTTCACTGAATACAGTGACATTTCCTTTATTTATTGCAGCATCTCAAGTTCACAGTTCTTTCAAAATTTACTTTTTATTACTTTGGGTACATTATAGTTGTACATATTTATTCAGTACATGTGATGTCATCAAACAGACATACAATGTGTAATAATCAAACCAGAATCATTGGGATAACTACATCCCGAGCATTTATCATTGTGTTAGGAACATTTCAATTCCACTCTTTCAGTTATTTCAAAATACACAATGTATTACTGCTAACCGTATTCACCCTGTTGTGCCACTGAACAGTACATCTTTTTCATTCTAACTATATTTTTGTACCCATTAGCTATCCTTACTTTATTCCCCCTCCTTGTTACTTTTCCCAGTCCCTGGTTACCATCATTTCGCTCTCTATCTCCATGAGCTTAATTTTTTAAATGTTTGGCTCCCACATATAAGGAAGATTATGAAAAATTTGTCCTTCTGTACCTGGCTTATTTCACTTAACATAATGTCCTCCATTTCTTGGAATGCATGTAGATATATAACATAAATGTTAAATAAATTAATGCAACAATAAAAGGGAATGTATTAGTTATGTCCCTCTTTCCATTAACCGGCATTTAGCTGCTATTTAGAATAGAGATATTCTTGCCCCATTATGGTCTCTGATATATTAATATCAAATACTAAATGATGACCCCAGTCTAAATGTTACTCACTCCTATCGACCAGCAGAGTGTATGCATATAATAAATAAAAACTTTTATATGTGCTGAACTCTTCTTCCACTCTCCCTTTTTAAACTGACAACTTACAAAAGGCAAAGAAAATCTTCCTACAATTACATTTATGTGAATCTAAATTCCTCCTCAAGAATGCAAAACATTAATACGCTGTTATTAAAACAATACTACGATACAAAACTTAGATTAAACAAAGATAAAATGAGTTATTCATAATTACAGAAATAAAAATAAATTATTGATTTTAGAACTGTGGTATCTTGAGGAGAGACAATCCACGTAATTGCCTTTTCATCCATTCATCATTTTTAATAAAACTTAAAGATGTAATTTCTTCAATTGCACTTATCTGAACTTTCTCTTTGTTTCCTTCTCATGGCATTCAGTGAAATTCTCACACATTGGGTGAAGAATTATTTATAATGAGTGTCAATACATTGTATTTCTCAGTTTTGTTTCTTTCATCTAACACTAGCACAGACATTTGTCTCTCTAGATTAATGACGCTGAATACTTACATTGCAGATTTTCAATTTTGCTTTTGAATGATTTATCACAAGATAATATGATGAAACTTAGTTATTGCTTGAACTATAATTTAATAACAGGGCCTAAACATTTGCAATTTTTGTTACTGCTCTAAGTTACCAAGATTGGGTGGTAGAAAAAATTGTATTCGCCTGAGTATGCTAAGTACTTTACCATGTATGCCACTATTCCAGCATAGTTGGTAGCTGAGAATGATGGGATCTAGAATCTGTAGTAGAGATGCAGAAAATGGCAATTAAGTGCAACTGAGACACCAGAAGAAGCTAAGAGTTCAGTTATAGTTTTCTCGGGCTACCACAAGAAACTAACACATGATGGATAGCTTAAACAGCAGAAATTTATTTTCCCATAGTTCTTGAGACTAGAAGTTCAAGATCAAGGTGTTGGCAGACTTGGCTATTCCTGAGGCATCCTGCCTTGGCTTGCTGACAAACACCTTCTGGATATGTCCTTACATGGCTGTTTCTCTGTGTGCACTCATCCCTTCTGTTCTTTATGTGTCCAGATGTTCTCTTCTTACAATGGCACCAGTCATACTGAAATAGTATCCCATCCTAAGTGTCTCATATTAACATAATCACCTCTTTAACGACTTGTAGTTCTATCCTGAGGTATTTTGGGCAAGAAGCTCAACATGGGAATTTGTGGATGAGGGGGACACAATTCAACCCATAACAAGGTTCATAATATGTCCATCTAATTTTGCTTTTTGTAAGAGTTCCCAGGAAAAGATCCTAAGCAGAATTCTGTAGAAGTATTCCATAAATTTATAATGCAAAGAATTGAATCCAAGTGGCAGAAGACATGAATTGTAGTGAAGGCCATGCTGTGACACCCAGAGAAGTCTTTATTTCCCCACTTACATCAGACATTGGGTTAGGCTGCTGACAAGGGGAGAGAGCAAGCTTTCTATCTTATGAGGATAGAACGTAGGAGTGGGCAGAGTGAGAGGCAGAACAGTATCACATTCAAAATGAAAATATTAGCTGTTTCACAGGAATCTAAGAGCCCACTCTAACTTTCTATCCTCTTAGGATCCATTTTTTGAGATTATAGCTACATTAAAACATCAAAATTGTTGTAACATTAAAGTACATTTCACCATGATTCTAGTAATGGTCTGAAAAGAGACTGTTGTTTCCTGAAAAACTTCATTAACTTTGTAAGTATTTTCAAGATATAGGGAATCTTAGCAAAGCTAAGATTTTTCCTCCCCTCTTGTCAGCAGCCTAACCCAATTTCTGTTATATGAGGGGTGTAAAGACTTCTTTCCTTGATGCAAGGTGGAGCAAATATGAGTGCCAACCAGCTCCTGCACTCCTACAAAATCAGCTAATGTTTCCATTTCATGTGTGCTACTGTTCTAGGGCTCCCTCTGCCCACACCTGCTTTCTTCAATCCCCAAAGGTGTGTTGCCTCAGAACGCTCCCTAAGCACATTTCTGCCTGCTGTTTTCTATCTTGGTGTTACTGTCATAGGATAGAAAACTTTGCTACCTCCTCTAAGATCCTTCCCACCCCCTTGTTAGCAGCCCAACCCTTGGAAAGCCAAAACAAAGTATCTGTAACCTCAGGGCTTTTATAAAATTCTCATCATCTAGTATTATTTACATTGAAGTCCACAAAAGGAAAGTTGAGTGACATAGTGCAAACAGAGTTGACTGTGTGATAATTAGGCAGGCTGCTCTACAATTTCACACTTGTTTGAAGAGTAGCAAAGTATTTAATAACTGCAAGTTCTAACATTTTTTTTTTTTTTTTTTTTTTTTGTGATGGAGTCTTGCTCTGTTGACAAGACTGGAGTGCAGTGGCACCAGCTTGGCTCACTGCAACCTCTACCTCCTGAGTTCAAGCAATTCTTCTGCCTCAGCCTCCCAAGTAGCTGAGACTACAAACACCACCACATCTTGTTAACTTTTGTATTTTCAATAGAGACAAGGTTTCACCACATTGGCCAGGCTGGCCTTGAACTCCTGACCACAAATGATCCACCTGCTTTGGCCTCCCAAAGTGCTGAGATTACAGGCATCAACCACCATGTTCTGGCTAAGGTAACAATAATTATTAAAGTAAAAAGTTGTAAAAATGTAAAGAGAAAAAGTACATAAAACTAAAATTTTGGCACAAGAGTAATATAATTAGTAGGCATTTAATAAATCAAGATTTGTCAAAGGAAAAAGGACAAAAGTGAGCAATGTGAACTTGTTTGCCCCTACCTGTCACTAAGGGGCTCAATACTACAATAAAATGAGTAAAAATACGCATGAGTAATTATACCATTAGAATGATTCTCCTTTTATATACAAGTGACCCTGACTCTGACTCTGACCCAAGCCAAATTTGTTACAAAAGGAACATACAGTAGACTACAAGGAAAATAACTGATTGTTTTAAAGGAGGAAATGAACAAACATGACTCAATGAAAAAGGAACATTGGCATCTAGAAGACAATAGCAGTAGGGATATGAGTGTAAAGGTCTTTGTTTAGATTATACCTATTATTTATGAAATGGTTTGGCTGTGTCCCCACCCAAATCTTATCTTGAATTTCCACATGCTGTGGGAGGGACTCGGTGGGAGGTAACTGATCATGGGGGCAGGTATTTCCCATGTTGTTCTCTTGATAGTCATTAGATCTCATGAGATCTGATGATTTTATAAGGGGGAGATTCTCTGCACAAGTCCTCTCTTTGCCTGCTGCTGTGTAAGAAGTGACTGGGTCCTTCTTGTTTTCCACCATGATTATGAGGCCTCCCCAGCGACTAGGAACAGTAAGTTCATTAAACCTCTTTCTTCTATAAATCGCCCGGTCTTGGGTATGTCTCTATCAGCAGCATGAAAACAGACTAACACAATTTAATAACATCAGCAATTCACAGGATCTTTCTCCACTTATTCTGCATTCCAAATCCTAACAGGAGAGATTGGCCTAGATCAATCACCAAAATCTAAGGAAGTAACCTTAATTAAATGTCAAACTCACTAGGTGTCTAACTTCACAGGATCCATTTTCAGTGGTTATAGCTACATTAGAACATCCAAAGTGTAACGTTAGAGTACATTTCATCATGATTCTAGTAATGATCTGAAAAGAGACATTATTTTCTGAAAAAATTCATTAACTTCATACATAAACATTTTCAATTAAGCTGCATGAAAGCATTCTTATGTGCTGAACATCCAAAATTTTTGTGCCAGTATCATTGAGATAAAGAAACTGAAAAAGAGAAAAATCAAGCTTTTTATCAGAAGTCATTCAATCAATAGACACTATAGTTAAAATTGGCTTACAGGGGTGATAAAATTAACTTCTCATTATTTCCTGCATGCTGTACACCTCACATAGGAGTTGGTCTCCTACAAATGTGCATGGAAACCAGTTATGAACTAGTGCTTAAATAAGAAATAAAGCTGAGCCAGAAGGATAGGGCTGTAGCCATCTTTCTTCCACATTTTACTGCCATTATACCCCAGCACCCACTCGCAGCATGGAAATGGCTGGTCTGTCCATGATGTACACATTAGAAGCTCCATTGCCCAGGGGTTCTGTTTTCTCCCCTTCAGTCTGCCCTGAAATGCTGCTAGAACTCTGGGCACCACCCTAAGAAGAAGAGGGCAAAGGGGACCAATGCACCTATGATTATATATTCTCAAAGTTTTCTCAGTGAATTTTATTGCCCTAATTTCTGGCGAAGATTTCTTCGTAATGACCTCACCATTGCCTAGTATATGCTTTAGTGTCAATGTCAGAGGTGCAAAGAAAATCTTTAAATCTAGCTGATGTTTTAAAAGAGTGGAAAGAGAAGAAATAAGTATTCACAAATGTATTCATGAAAATAGTAGAAAAAAATACATATGAAAATTTTAAAAACTATCTTTTGTTCCTCTGGAGTAAAAAAAAAAAAAAGTCCAAAATTAATTCTGCAAATTTGCTTAAGCATAATTATACTGTTATAATGGGAGAACACAAAATTATTCACAAAATGGGGGGACAAAATTATTGATAATTTTGGAAAGGTAATTATGCAAAATTTACCAGACACTATATATATGTTCCTTCTGTTTATACAGTGCTTCCATTTGAAGAAATAAGTCAAGTTGAAATTGTCATGAAAAGTGTAATACTTTATAAATGTCATTTTTTTCCTGTGGTCTTTAAGACAGAATTATTAAAAGCAAACTAAAATTTCAGCAAGAGAGTGATAAAAATCATGTTAATTTAACTTAATTGAATAGTATTCATACATTAGAAATGTTATCCATACAACGTCATAAGTGAATATCATATAAAATATAATGACACAAGAAAAGTCAGGACCCTATGTATGCAGTGGATATTAACTAGGAAAAGCAAACCATAAAAAACTGTTTTATTCTGATGCTGGGTGATGGGATTGTAGGCTAATTTGAAAACAAAATTTTCTTCAGTCTATTCTATGTGTTAAAGCAAGCTGTTCAACCCAAAGCCTGCAGACTGCAGGTGACCCAGGATGGCTTTGAATGTGGCCCAACACAAATTCATAAACTTTCGCAAAATATTATGAATATTTTTGCAATTGTTTTTAGCTCATCAGCAATCATTAGTGTTAGTGTATCTTATGTGTGCATCAAGGCAATTCTTCTTCTTCCAATCTGGCCAAAGGAAACCAAAGACCGACCACTCCTGTGTTAAAGTTTATTTAATAGTCATATGTTCATATATAATATGTTTATTTTGAAGAACATTGGTGAAAAACAAAATAGATGACTCTGTTTATCCATTTTAAATCTATTCAAATATTTGGATCTAGAATAAATTTTGCAGTGGGCTGAATAAATAAGTAAATGCGATAGCATGAGAATGCTGACTAGGGACCTGAATAAGCAGGCAGAGTTCCGCTTCCACGCAAAGATGGATATGCGGGGTAGTTTGACTGACTCATGGCTAAAATCACTGTCAGCAAGGGGATGAGTTAGGACGAGTTTGTCTTTAAGGCTCTCTCTTCTTCCTTTTAGGTCATATCAAGGCTTCTTACCAGGTGTGGTGCTTTCTTTTGTCCCTGAAAAGTTTGTTCTCTGAGATTAGCTGCTAATCTATATTGAGGTAATAGGTGATGCCTGCCTAAGGAGATATTGTCTTTTTTATTTGAATAAAACGCTTCTCAAATTATTGATCTTCAGAAAACCTATGTGTTAGTTAAATAGTTCAAACGTCATAGAAGACTATTAGAGTAGATTTATTTCATGCCTCTCACAGAACTCCTGAATATGCATTCATCCACAGGTATCTCTTTTCATATGGATAAGATTGTCATCTTCACTGCTGGAGGCTGAGATTGGTGTGAAGGACTTATGGATTGGTGCAAAAAAAAAAAAAAAGTAAGCATAAGTGCTAAGCAACAAATTCTATCAGGTATAAAGTTCATTAAAGTCCCATTAATGCTACTTTCTTGGAAATAGATTTTTTGAAAGTATCATAAATATGAGTAGAAATAAAATTCAGAATACAAAAGAAAGCACCGCCATGCCTACAGGTTTTCTTTCAGCTGTTCCTCTAGATTTCTGTGATGAAGAAGAGGGAGAACAACCAAATATTCAGACCCAAGTTTTTCTAGTCACCAATGTGTGGACTTCAAAAGAACACAAAAGAACTTAGGTTGAAAGAAAAATTATCACTCTGAAAAGAGAAATGTCACCCCAGAATCTGAAGTGACAGACATTTCTAGAGGGATATAGCAACCAAGCTCTGCTCACTTGGAGCAGAAGCCACTGGTCATAAACTGGGAGCAGCACATAAATAGTCATTCTGATTCATTCCTAAAAACTAAGTGAGGACTAGCATGAGGGTTAAACATTCCTTAGGGACAGTGGTCTTAGGGAGGTGTCTCTCAGTTTTCATATGCTTTATTTCCAGTAATGCCATCAAGTTCTCATGATAAAATCTGGGCCGGGTGCAGTGGTTCACACCTGTAATCCCATCATTTGGGGAGGCCGAGGTGGGCAGATCATCTGAGGCCAGAAGTTCGAGACCAGCCTGGCCAATATGGTGAAACCCCATCTCTACTAAAAATACAAAAATTAGCTGGACATGGTGGTGCACCTATAATCTCAGCTACTTGGGAGGCTGAGGCAGAACAGTTGCTTGAACCCGAGAGGTGGCCATTGCAGTGAGCCAAGATCCCACCACTGCACTCTAGACTAGGCAGCAGAGCAAGACTCAGTCTCAAAAGAAAATTCTGAAAAAAAATTCTCTTTTAGTTCTGATAGGGGTAGAGAAAAAGTAATTATTGCAAAAACACTCGGACGCTTTTCCATAACAAAGGTCTTCACTCTAGAAGAAAAGACTTTGCAAATATTAACTCAGTTGAGGAAGAACAGTCTTTTTACTTTATCACCTCTAGATTTATATCTCACCAAGCAGGACAGAACATAGTCAACAAGGGTCAGGGACTGACACTTAATCAAAATGTTATAAAATGATGCTCTTCTACACCTTACCACAGCACTTAAAGGGATACAATATAATAAGATAATTTCAGCTAAAAAAAAAGCTTCAACACTCAGATTTTGTATGAGTTGTACTTAGGGAAGACCAAAGTCAAGAGGGGAGGTATAAACAAAGATAGTAGAGAGATTTGAACAATTTCACACCTACAGCTATGTAAAACAGAAAACACAGCCTATTTCAGCTGATTAAAAAATGTCTTCAAATTAAACCTTTTTCTATCTCAATTCTTAGTACCTTTTGCAATGGGTTTTCTTTTAGCAACATTAAAAATTTAATGTAGGCAAAATGGCAAAATTACTCTGTAGAGATTTGAGTCCACATTAAAAGAACAATAGAGAAGAAATAAATATAACCCAATTTAACTGTTAAAACTGAGATAAATTAAAAGTGAAATATTGTTCATGAAAGACCTTGCCAACATTAACCAAAAGAAAACAGAAGTAGCTTCTGATTTCAATTTCAGATCAAGTAGAATTTAGAGTAATGAGGATAAAGAGGAACACTGCATAATGGCAAAAGGTTAATTCTCCATGAAGAGATAGCAGTCCTAAATGCATGCACCTAAAAAGACGGTATCAAAGTGCAAAAGGAAAACATTGATAAAAATGGATAGAACTATTTGGAGAAAGAGGGAAAGCTAATATTATAATTGAGGTCTTTAGTATGATTTTCTCAGTAATTGACAGATTAAACAGAACATTAATAAGGATACAGATAACATAAACAGCACTGTTAATTCACTTAATCACACTGGTATTTACAACACCCACAATATTCAACATCCATCCAGAAACAAACAAAATACACATTCTACCCAACCCCAAATAGAACATTCACAAGACATGCAACATTCTGAGTTCTAAAATATACGTTAACAATGTAGAAGAATAAAATTTATAGAAAATATTACTTAAATCAAATTAAATTTTGTAGTGAATTCTGTCAAACCTTAAAGAAAAATGCATACCAATTATCCATGACCTCTTCCCTAAAATAGAAGCAGAAGCAACACATCACAGTTCATCCTATGAGGCCAGCATTATTCTAACTTTAAAGCCAGTAACATTTATTAGAAGAAAGGATAACTTAAAACCAGTATCTCTCATAAACATAGATGCAACATTCCAAACAAAATATTATAAAATCAAATACAATATATAAAATTGTTATATTACTATCACTTATTCCATCTGTTCAAGTGGAACTCATTCCATCTGCTCAAGGCTGTGCAACATTAAAAACTCCATGAATGTAATCCATCATATCAATAAACTAAGTAAATAAAGCCATGTGATTGCATAAATTGACGCAGAAAACAATTTGAGAGTTATTTGAGCATGAAAGCATGAGAAGATCTGCTTCCCGGTAAAATTGATAAAAAATATTTAAAGAAAATCATTTAAAAATCTCTGGCAATGGCTGTAAAGGCCCACAGTTAAATAAAGAAATATCTATTCAAGGTAATCCATGATACTTTCATAAGAAAGTATCATTTATTCAAGAATCTATGCCTCAAACTCCCAGATGAGCAAGATGACAACTCCCTTTTAGGCTGTAGCACATATAAGCACAGAAGTCCCTCCATCCCAGCTCTGAGTCAGAGTGGCTTTACTCTGGAAGATAAAAGAGTTTGGCTTTCTAATTACATTTCAAGCGACTTGGTTTTGAGGATAAGATTTACATGTTTGTGGTCAAGAGGTGGGGGCTTCCTTCTTCTGTCCATTCCTATCTTTTGAATTGAGGCACTATGTGTTTGTGGCATATTGAAAAAACTGCAGCCCGTATAACACTTTCCTTGACTATGACACAGTGGTTTTAAGGCAGGACAAAAAATGCCCAGAAGATCTCAACTTGCCAATTCCCTTCCACTAATTTGTTGGGTCCTGGAGAGAAGGTGTTACTAACAAAGCAGCTTTCTGTTGCCCTACCTCCAGCTTCAGAGTTCTAGCTAAGAGAGATTTTTGTCTAAGAAAATAAGCAGACAGTAATATAAATTTAAAAAGAAAAAAAAAATCACACACACAAAGAAAAAACCTGACATTATTTACAACAGAAAATAGAAAAGTTCAAGTCTAAGAAACTCTCAAGAGTAGCTGAGGTTGTGGTGAAAGATAATTCAGAGGTGATCTGTGTATTTAATAATATCATGGCCTATACTAGCTGTCAGATGAAAATGAATGGTTTTCAGGAAAGATTGAGATAATAGAAAAAGTGCAGTGTATTTCTCCTCAATAGGGTAAATAAAAGTATCAAATACTGAAATCAAGAACTATTCCACTGAATACATTGCATTTAATTTTACTGAATTAGTTTGTAGTTCAATTTGTGTCACAGGGCACTGTTAAAAATGATAGACAATCAGCCAGCAATGAGTGGTGCAATTAGCAAAAGAGATGAAGAGAGTTCTTGTAATCCTACTGTCATCTCAGAGCAACCCAAAGTTGCACCTCCTTGAGGAGCAATATCAAGAGTTTAAATTGGAGAGTGATAGACTTTACTAAAATAATCTACTTAGTCAATAAGCAATAGAATAAAAATAACAAGTTTCTGGGGTCAAAGGCAATATCCGGGGTTGTTACAATACATTGTTACATATGTCCAGTTTCAAATAAAATAGTATTATGCAAGCAAAGAAACAAGAAAATATGATTTATACAATGTCAAAAAAATAGTAGATAACTTCAGTGGCCTCTCAGAGTGACCACATGCCATATTCTATAGAAAAAAGAATAGAAAGTAACAATGATATACATTGTTATATAACTAAAGGAATTGATGATTAAATAGTTAAAGAAAGGTATGATGTCAACAAAAATAAAGAATATCAACAAAAATAAAATATAAAGGAAATAAAATAATATTTTTATTATTATAAACATTTATAATTGGAGTTGGAAAGTACAATGACTAGAATTAAAAAAAAAAAAGCATTGCTAGAAAGTATCAGCAGTATATTTGAAGTGGTAAAAAAGGAAATAACTAGTAAATCAAAGATACATTGATGGAGACTATAGATATTATGTGAGTTGAGGAGCAGAGTAGAAAAAAATAAATAAAAATGAACAGAACCTCAGAGAAATTTGTAACACTATTAACTGAACGATATATATGCATATAAAGGACAGCTGGAAGAGAGAAATAAAATAGAAAAAAAATAAAATAAATGACTAAAAATTTCCCGAATTTATTAAATAACAACAAAATATATTCAGGAAACTCTGTGATCTCCAAGTAGAACAGACACAAAAAGATTCATAAAAAGATGTATTTTAGTAAAATACTGAAAATGAAAGACAAGGAAAATCTTCAAAGCAGCAGGAGAAAAATGACGTGTCACTTAGAAAGGAACATCAATAATATTAATAGCTATTATTAAAGTTCTCAAGAAAAAAACTGTTCACCAAGAATCATTAATCCATCAAAGGTATATTTGAAAAATGAAAGAAAAATAAACGTCTTCCCAGAAAAACAAAAACTAAGAGAATTGACTGCTGACATATCACACAAGAAATCCTAAAGAAATTATTCAAGCTGAAAGCAAGTAAGACAAGAAAATAATTGAAATCTATACGAACAAATGAAGAGCACTCGTAAGGGTAATTATTTTTTAAATATTGTCAAGGAATTTTTTTTCTCTTTTAACTAGTTTAAAAATAAATTGCATACAACAATATGCACCCAATGTATTTTGGGGCCATACAACATGTCAAAAATAAAACTGCACAAAAGAGGTTGAAAGGGAACGAAGCTATATTTGGATGAGAAAAGGACTACAAATGGTAAAATTATAAGCATAAGAATGTATTGTTAAATTTGTAATAATGGTAGGTGTCATATATATAGTAATAATACCACAACTAGGAGAAAAATAAAGTTATTTAAGTGTAATGTTTCTCTATTTCACTGAAATTTGACAAGTATTCATCTGAAGTTAACTCTGATAAGTTAAGATGCATTTGACAAATCCTAGAGAAATCATTAAATTATAACTCAAAAATAATAAATCATTAAACAAATTAAAGAGCATAATAGAATATACTCATTGCAAAAGGAAACAGGAAAAATACACGAATAAAAATGATATTAGACATATAAAAAACAAAAAGTAAAATGACAGATATAATTACAGACATACCTCATTTCATACCTCATGCTTTGCTTTATTCTGCTTGGCAAACACTGTGTTTTGTACAAATTGAAGGTGTGTAGCAGCCCTGAGTTCATATCTCTTCCCAACAGCATGTGTTTGTGTTACATTTTAGTATTTCTTGCAATATTTCAAACATTTTCATCATGATTATATCAGTTATGGTGACCTGTAATCAATGGTTTTTGAAGCTACTGTTGTAATTGCTTTGGAACTCCATGAACTATGACTATGTAAAATGGCAAAAGTAATGAATAAATTCTGTGTGTGTTCTCACTGTATGTGGACCAACTGTTCTGCCATCTTTCTTCTTCCCCTTGGGCCTCCCTATTTCCCAAGACACAACAATATAGAAATTAATTTACTCCTAAAGGTCTCTGCATTTTCAAGTAAATGAAATAGTTGCATATATCTCATTTTCAGTTAAAAGTTAGAAATAATTAAGCTCAATGAGGAAAATATGTCAAAAGCTGAGACAGGCTGAAAGCTAGGCCTTTTGTACCAGTTAGCCAAGCTGTGAATGCAAAGGAAAAGGTCTTGAAGGAAATTAATCTGCTATTCCAGTAAACACACAGTAAGAAAATGAATCAGCATTATTGCTAATATAAAGAAAGTTTTAGTGGTCTGGATAGAAGATCAAGCTAGCCACAATATTCTTTAAACCAAAGCATAACCCAGAGCCAGTTCCTAACTCTCTTCAGTTGTATGAATGAAGAGAGAGGTGAGGAAGCTATAGAAGAAATGTTTGATTATAGCAAAGTTAGTTCATGTGGTTTAAGAAAAGATGCCATCTCCAAAACATCAAAGTGCAAAATGAAGCAGCAAATGCCGGTGTAAAAGCTTCATAAGTTATCTAGAAGATCTAGCTAAAACTATTAATAAAGGTGGAAATACATTTTTTAAATAGATTATCTGAAGTTGCTTCTCAGCTTAAAGAGATTTGGGGCTGAGATTATGGGGTTTCTAAATATACAATAAGGTCATCTGCAAACAGAGACAATTTGACTTCCCCTCTTTCTATTTGGATATGCTTTCTTTCTATTGCCTGATTGCCCTGGCCAGAACTTCCAATACTATGTTGAATAGGACAGGTAAGAAAAGGCATCCTTGTCTTATGCCTGTGTTCAAAGGGAATGCTTCCAGCTTTTGCCCATTCGGTATGATATTGCCTATGAATTTGTTATAAATAGCTCTTACTACTTTTAGATATGTTCAATCAATATCTTGTTAATTGAAAGTTTTTAGTGTGAAAAAATGTTGAATTTTATTGAAGAACTTTTGTGCATCTATTGAGAAAATCATGTGTTTATTGTCGTTGGTTCTATTTATATTATGGATTATGTTTATTGATTTGCATATGTTGAACTAGCCTTGCATCCCAGGGATGAAGCTGACTTGATCATAGTGGATAAGCTTTTTGATGTGCTGCTGGATTCTGTTTGCCAGTATTTTACTGAGGATTTTTACATTGATGAACATCAGGGATATTGACCTGAAATATTCTTTTTTTTGCTGTATGTCTGCCAGGTTTTGGTATCAGAATGATGCTGGCCTCATGAAACGAATTAGGGAAGAGTCCCTGTTTTTCTATTGTTTGCAATAGTTTCAGAAGGAATGAAACTAGCTCCTCTTTGTACCTCTGGTAGAATTTGGCTGTGACTCCATCTGGTCCTGGGCTTATTTTGGTTGGTAGGCTATTAATTATTGGCTTAACTTCAGACCTTGTTATTGGTCTATTCGGGGATTCAACTTCTTTCTGGGTTAGTTTTGGGAGAGTGTAAGTGTCCAGGAATTTAGTCATTTCTTCTAGATTTTCTAGTTTATTTGTATGTAGGTGTTTATATTATTCTCTGATGGTAGTTTGTATTTCTCTGGGATCAGTGGTGATCTCCCCTTCATGAGGAAGTTTTTACTTTTTCTATTTAATTCTTTATCAGTTTGTACTGTGCCTATTTAATTATTCTTTCATTTCTTCTTTATTAGTCTAGCTAATGGTTTATTTATTTTGTTAATCTTTTCAAAAACCAGTGTCTGGATTCACTGATTATTTTGAAAGATTTTTTGTGTTTCTATTTCCTTCAATTATGCACTGATTTTAGTACTTCTTGTAATCTTCTAGCTTTTGAATTCGTTTGCTCTTGCTCCTCTAGTTCTTTTAATCGTGATATTCAGGTATTGATTTCAGATCTTTCCAGTTTTCTGATGTGGGCGTTTAGTGCTGTGAATTTTTTTCTTAACATTGCTTTAGCTGTGTCCTAGAGATTCTGGGGTATCTTTGTTCTCACTGGTTTCAAAGAACTTATTTATTTATGCCTTAATTTTGTTGTTTACCCAGCAGTCACTCAGGAGCAGATATTTCAATTTCCATGAAGTTGTGTGGTTTTGAATCCTGAGTTCGAATTTGATTGCACTGTGATCTGAGAGACTGTTTGTTATGATTGCCGTTCTTTTGCATTTGCTGAGGCGTGTCTTTTTTGATCTTTGTTGGTTTAAAGTCTGTTTCATCAGATACCGAGATTGCAACCCCTGCTACTTTCGCTTTCCTTTTGCTGGGTAAATATTCATTCATCCCTTTATTTTGAGCCTATGTGTGTCTTTGCATGTGAGATGAGTTTCCTGAATACAGCACACCCATGGGTCTTAACTATCCAATTTGCAGTTTGTGTTTTTTAATTGAGGCATTTAGTCCATTTACATTTAAGGTTAATATTGTAGTATGTGATTTGATGATGTCATCATGATGCTAGCTGGTTATTTTGCACCAGTTGATGCAGTTTCTTCATAATGTCATTGGTCTTTATATTTTAATGTGTTTTTCCAGTATCTGGTACTGTTTTTTCTTTTATATGTTTAGTGCTTTCTTCAGGACCTCTAGTAAGGCAAGCCTGGTAGTGACAAAATCCCTCAGCACTTACTTGTCTGTAAAAGATTTTATTTCTCTTTCACTCATGAGGTTTAGTTTGACTGGATATGAAATTCTGGATTGAAAATTCTTCTCTTTAAGAATGTTGAATGTTGGTCCCCACTCTCTTCTGGCTTGTAGGGTTTCTGCAGAGAGATCCGCTGTTAGTCTGATGGGCTTCTCTTTACAGGTAGCCTGAGCTTTCTCTATGGTTGTGCTTAACATTTTTTTCTTCCTTTCAACCTTGGAGACTGATGATTATGTGTCTTGGGGTTGCTCTTCTTGAGAAGGATCTTCGTGGTGTTCTCTGTATTTCCTGAATTTTAATGTTGGCCTGTCTTGGTAAGTTGGGGAAGTTCTCATATATAATATCCTGAAGTTTGTTTTCCAACTTGACTCCATTTTCCCTATCACTTTTGGGTACACCAGTCAATTGTAGATTTGGTCTTTTCACATATTCCCATACTTCTTGGAGGCTTTGTTTATTCCTTTTTATTCTTTTTTTCTCTAATCTTGTCTTCACTCCTTATTTTAGTAAGGTGATCTCTTATCTAATCTCTGATACACTTTCTTCTGCTTGATCGATTTGGCTATTGATATTGTGTATGCATCACAAGGTTCCCATGCCATGTTTTTCAGCTCCATCAGGTCATTTATGTTCCTCTCTAAACTGGTTACTCTAGTTAGCAGTTCCTGTAGCCTTTTATCAAGGCTCTTAACTTCCTTACATTGGGCTAGAACACGCTCCCTTAGCTCAGTGGAGTTTGTCATCACTCACTTTCTGAAGCCTACTTCTGTCAATTTGTCAATCTGATTCTCCATCCTGTTTTGTGCCCTTGCTGGTGGGGAGTTGCGATCATTTCTAGGAGAAGAAGCAGTCTGGTTTTTGGAATTTTCAGCATTTTTGCAATGTTTTTTCTCATCTTCATGGATTTATCTACCTTTGCCATTTGTGGCTGATGATCCTTGGATGGGGTTTTTGTGTGGATGTCTTTTTTTGCTGATGTTGATGTTGTTTGTTTTCTGTATGTTAGTTTTTCTTCTAACACTCAAACCGCCCTTCTGCAGGTCTGCTGCAGTTTGCTGGAGGTCCACTCCAGACCCTGTTCACCTGGGTATTACCAGTGAAGGCTGCAAAGCAGCTACCTCCTTCTTCCTCTGGAAGCTTTGTCCCAGAGGGCCACTGGCCTGATGCCAGCTGGAGCTCTCCTCTGTGTTGTGTTTGTCCACCCGTTTTGGGAATTCTGTTTCCATTAGGAGGCACTTGGGTCAGGGACCCGCTTGAGGAGACAGTCTGTCCCTTAACAGAGCTTATGTGCTGTGCTGGGAGAATCTCGCTTTTCAGGATAAGCTGCACTCTTCAGAGCCAGCAGGCAGGAAAGAATAAATATGCTGAAGCTGTGCCACAGCTACCCTTTCCCCCAGGTGCTCTGTCCCAGGGAGATGAGAGTTTTATCTGCAAGCCCCTGACTGGAGCTGCTGTGTTTCCTTCAGAAATACCCTGACCAGTGAGGAGGAATCTCATCTAGAGAAGCAGTCTGGCCACAGCTGCTTTGCCACACTGTGATGAATTCCACACAATCCAATCCTCCCAGCTGCCTTAGCACTGTTAGAAGAAAACCACATACTAAAGCCTCAGTCATAGCGGATACTCCTCCATTCACCAAGTTCAAACTTCTCAGGTTGACTTCAGATTTCTGTGCTGGCAGTGAGAATTTCAAGCTAGTGGTTCTTAGCTTGAAGGTGTCCATTGCAGTGGGGCCCACTGAAGGAGACCACTTAGCTCCCTGACTTCAGCCCCTTTGTAGGGGAGTGAACAGTTCTGTCTCACTGGAATTCCAGGCACCACTGGGGTACACAAAAAACAAACTCATGCAGCTAATTCAGTGTCTGCCCAAACAGCTATCCAGTTTTGTGCTTCAAACCCAGGGCCCTGGTGCTGTAGGCATACAAGGGAATCTCCTGATCTGTGAATTGAAAAGCGGTGGGAAAAGCATGGTACCCAGGCCTGGTAGTACAGTCCCTCACAGCTTCCCTCAGCTGAGGGAGGGGGATCCTCAAGCTCCTTGCACTTCCTGGGTGAAGCAATGCCTCATCCTGCTTCTGCTTGCTCTCTGTGGATTGCACCCACTGCCTATCCAGTCTCAGTGAGATGAACCGGTTACTTCAGTTGGAAATGCAGAAATCATCCACTTTCTGTGTTGGTCTCACTGGGAGCTACAGAACAGAGCTGTTCTTATTCAGCAATATTGGTCCCTTACAAAATGGCTATTATTAAAAAGTAAAACAGTAATAGCAGATGCCCATGAAACTGCAGAGAAAAGGGATTACTTATATGCTGCTGATGGGAATGTAAATTAGTTCAACCACTGTGAAAAAAAAGTTGGGAAATTTATCAAAGGGTGTAGGACTGCCATTTGACTTAGCAATCTTATTACTGGATACATACCCAAAGAAAAATAAATTATTCTATCAAGGGACACATGCACTTCTATGTTAATGGAGGTGGTGTTCACAATAGCAAATACATAGAATCAGCGTAGGTGCCCATCAGTAGTAAATTGCATAAAGAAAATATTGTACACATGCAACATAGCATACTACACAGCCATCAAAAAGAATAAAATCATGCTCTTTGCAGCAACATGGAGAGAGCTAGAGGCCATTATCAAAATTTACAAAGAAAATTTACAAAGAAACAGAAGAAACCAAATATATGTTCTCATTTGTAAGTGGGACCTAAATATTGGGTATGAAAAAATGGGGACAATAGACACAGAGAACTTCTAAAGAAGAAAATAAGGGGGGCAAGAGCCAAAAACCTACTTACAGGGTATGATGCTTACTACCTTGGTAATGGGATAATTCATACCCCGTGTTTTAACATCAAACAAAATATACACATAATACTTGAATCTAAAACAAAAGGTGTTATTGTTATTATTATTTATATATTTTTGAAACAGAGTCGCTCAGGCTGGAGTGCAGTGGCATTGTCTCTGCTGACTGCAACTTCCAACTCTTGGGTTCAAGTGATTCTTGGGTCTCAGTCTCTTACTTGGGAATTATAGGCACGTGCCATCACACCAAGCTAGCTTTTATAGTTTTAGTAGAAGCGGGGCTTTGCCACATTTGCCAGGCTGGGCTTGAACTCCTGACCTCAAGTGATCTGTCCACATCGGCCAATCATAATTACTTTTTAAAAAATTCAAATTATAGTAGTATCAAAAGAAGTAAAATATTTAGGAATAAATGTAACTAAAGGAAAAGAAATTCATGTACTGAAAACTACAAATCATTGTTGAAAGAAATTAAGAAAGATCTAAATAAACTGAAAAAAATCTCATGTTCACATATTAGAAAACTTAGCATTATCCAGATGTCAATACTTTACAAACTGATACAGATACAATGCATTTAATCAGAATCCCAGCTGTCTTCCCATAGAAATTGAAAAGCTGTATCTAAAATCCTTATGTTGCAAAGTACCAAGTATAACCAAAAAAATCTTTCAAAGATAAACACAAAATAAGGAGATTTTCACTTCCCAGTTTCAAACTGTCATGAAGATACCCATAGAGATCAATAGAACATAATTGGGAAATCCAAAATATATGCCTGTATCCATGGTCAATTGATATTTTTAAAGATATGGTGGTCTTCTCTACTGCCCAGGTTGGAGCACAAAGTGAGATTGACGCTCACTGAAACACTGAACTCCTGGTCTCTGGGGATCCTCCCACCTCAGCCTCTTGAGTAGCTGGAACTGCAGCCAAGTGCTGCAATGATCCAATAATTTTTAAATATTATTTTATAGAGATGAAGTCTTACTATCTTGAACTGGATAGTCTCAGACTCCTGGGCTCAAGTGCTCCTCTCGCCTCAGCCTTCTGAAGTGCTAGGATTACAGGCATGAGCCACTGCGGCCAGGCTAATTTTTTACAAGTGTGTCAAGTCCACTCAATGGAGAAAGAATATTCTTTACAACAAATGGTACCCGAACAACTAGATATCAACACACAAAGGGTTGAAGTTGAATCATATCTTACAACATGTTTAGAAATCAACTCAAAATGGGTCAAAAATCTAAATCTACTACTTAAAATTGTCCATTTCTTTATTTTTCATTGTGGCAAAATAGACATGACATAAAATGTACCATCTTAACCTTTTTTTAAAAAGTTTACTTTAAGTTCTGGAATACATGTGCAGAATGTGCAGGTTTGTTACATAGTTATACATGCGATAGAAACCTAGATATACGTACTATATAATACTGCAGTCATGCTTCTTGTTATTTACCCAACTAGTTTAAAAATCTGTGCCTACTTAAATACCTGCAAGCAAACACTCATAGCATCTGTATTCATGATTTTCAAAACCTAGAAGCTACCAAATCCACTCTCAATAGGTGAGTGGATTATCAAACTGCAGTACAGCTAAAAAACAAACTGAGTTGGCTGGACATGGTGGCTCACACTTGTAATCCCAGCACTTTGGGAGGCCAAGGTGGAAGGATCACCTGAGGTCAGGAGTTCAAGACCAGCCAGACCAACATGGAGAAACTCTGTCTCTACTAAAAAATACAAAATTAGCCAGGCGTGGTGGTGCATGCCTGTCGTCCCAGCTACTTGGGCTGCTGAGGCAGGATAATTGCTTGAACCCAGAGGCAGAGGTTGCTGTATTGCACTACAGCCTGGGCAACAGGAGTAAACAATAAGAGTAAAACTCTGTCAAAAAAAAAAAAAAAGTGAGCTGTCAAACTACACACTGACATAGATGAATCTTAAGTCCCTATTGCAAATGGATAGATGGAAACCTTCAAAGCTTCAAAACTACATGCTATAAAAATAGTTAACAGACGAAAAGTTGTCAAAGATTAGTGGTGAGGGGTGTTAAATGAAGTGCAGAGGATTATTTAGGATGGTGTAGCTACTGTGTATAGATATCTAATAATAGATACATGACACCATTTTTTAAATTCCATGCATGCAGCTTTACATCACAAAGTGAAGCATTTAAACTTACAAAATTAGCAATTCAGAGGATTCAGTGATGGAAAGCAAATGTGTCAGAATAATCTTGTCACAAATGAATGTGACCAATTTACTGAAGGTGGAGAGCAGAGGTGCTGGACTAATAACTTGGAAATAAGGAGAGTAAGAATGGCTGAAGTCCAAAGGAAATGTACATAATCAATGTGCTTGTATTCTTCTTGATAAAGTCATTTCCCATGGGGATATAGGTTACCAATTCTGAAACCACTATAAACCATATATACTAAAAGTAAACAAGTACATGGATGGCAGATAATGGGAGCCAAGTTTCTCACAACTGTAGTGGAAGATTACAAGTAAGCAAGAGTAGTAAACTAGAATGATACGTATAGCAACAGATTTGAGTTGCAAAACTGCAGTGTGAAGTCTCTTAAAAACTGAAGTTTCTACTGCTGCCACAGCAACGTTTCACAAAACTCAGTGGCTTGAAAAAACATAAATCTATTATCTTAGAGTTCTGTAGGTGAGAATTCAAAACAGGGTTTGTTCTTCCAAATCAAAGTGTCAGCAGGATTGCGTTCATTCTCCAGGTTCTAGGGGAAAATTCACCTTCTTGTTTTCCAGCTTCAAGGGGCTTCCTATATTCCACGGCCCTGGTCCTGTCCAACATCTTCAAAGCCAGCAATTGCATCACTTAGACCTCTCCTTCCATCTTCACATCTTTTTCTCTGACATGGGCTCCCAAGCCTCCCTCTTACAAAGACCTTAATCTCATTTTAAGATTCCTAACGTAATCACATCTTCAAAGTTCTGACTAATACACATGCGCGCGCGCGCGCACACACACACACACACACACACACACACACTTCTCAGTCAGTTGAGAGGAACTAGAAGCAATGACTCTCCAATAACAACATGTATGTTTTATACTCAGATTCTGATTTATAATGTCTTTCTCCCATTAAAAAGGAACCACAGCTTCTTGGAGAAAAGGCTGACTCTAGGACTGAGACAGGAAATATATAAGTCTAGGCTGTAAGAAATTAAGAAAGTGCTAAGCATGCAAAAACCAAACAATGAGTGAGAGGAAGGACACAGAATCCACTGAAAGAGCTCTCAGTCACTAATCTGGGCCAATTTGAACAACAAAATTAACTCAGTATTAGTGAGTCTACAATAACACAGATTTCTATTGAATAAATAGAGTTGAGAATATACAAATCTCACCTGCAGAAGAATTCCAAATCATGTGTGTATATACTTAGTTTTCAAGGAGGTAGAGAAAAACTTCCTACTACTTGAGCAATTTAGAAACCAAATAAATTGTTCTTTAAGTATCTCCATTACAGAAATATTTCTCCAAATATGTTGAGTTTACTTGTAATGAGAAATGAAGATTATAACCTGGGAAGACACAAGGGCATACCATGAGGGAAGGGCAAAAAAAAATGCTTTTCCCAGAAAAAAGGGAGAGGCTCACTGCTTAAAAAAGGGAGAGAGAAGCTGCTTAGAAATAAAATTCATTGGTTCCAGAGACTCAAAGCCAGAGTGGTTATCAGTTCATTGGTGGAGGTGCTGTTACTGGGCAAGTGTCTTTTGACAATATCTTGTCTGAATTGCTGCACTTCTAGGGAATGTCTAAGGAATATCTATCTTGGCGTAGAAACATTAGCATAGGTGTGAAATATGCAAGCCATGAAAAGGGCATGAATGAAGGATGCAAAGGAATTTCTTGGGGGTTTTGGAATGTTCTTGGAAATGGTCCTTATCCCAGATATGTAAGTTTAAACTTTCTCTTTTCACGCCTTCTTGCCTTTATTATGTCTTGGCCTGAAAATATGATTTTTCCCTGGTACCTGCAACTTTCAACCATATTATCCTTTTTTTCCTCTCAATTTGGATTATTGAGTAGATAATTCAATATAGAATAGATCTTATTAAGTCTTTGAAGTTTTTGTTTGTCATGCTACTTGTTTTATTTGTATTTATTTGTACAAGTAGCATGTACAAATAAAATAAAGTACAAATAAAAGACAAAATAAACGTCAACCATTCATTTTAATAAAGCACAAGTGTTTAATGTGCTTATTTTGTCTTTTATTTGTACTTTTATTGTACTTTAATTGTGCACAATATCTTTCAAGCTTATTTTATTAAATCCAGCAATCCTAAACGTATGATGAATAGATGCTATTCTTGCTTTTGTTTTTAGTTCAGCTATCAGTGATATGCCTTAAACCTTTCAGTGACTTACATATTCAATCTAAAAATTAGAAGACCAGTCTTCTACTGTTTAATTTCTGCCATTACAACATAAAATCTGTTTCTTCTATTTCTAGAGCAGAAATATGTAAAATTATTTAAACATTTAAGATCTCCTACTTTATTAGTTCTCTATTCCCACCTAATTAACATTCGAAAAGACAGAACATTAATACACAGAATGTTCAATATTCTTAATTCTACATAATAATCATGTTTATATTATTCTTCCTCTGCTTCTAAATGACTTTTTTCCTGCTGAACTTTAAATTTAGTATTCTAGGTTAGATTAAACAAATAAATATATTATAATTATATTTATTATATCATTATTAAAACGTGTGCATATGGCTATTAAATGGTTATTTGTATTTGGCCCTGACACCTAAATTCCTCCTTTTAAGGGAAAAAAGAGGCCAAACTATAAAACTGAAACAATCTCTTCTGACCACAGAAATATTTTACTGTGATCACCCATAAGGGTTCATGAAAAGGGAATAAATGAATGTCCTTAAATTTAGAAAATACATCAAAATGTTTTCAGGTAATTGAAATGTGTGTGAATTCAAGATAAGAATGAATAAACTGGTGAATTTTAAACAAGTGGTGATATTTTCACAGAAAATTAAATATCTAGTCAGTCCTCACACAGGGAAACAGAAAAATTATTATATAGCTATCTAATCTTCTTAAAGCAGGGTTAAAATTCATGTCAAGTGTTTTGGGGAGAAATGATTCCTTCTTAAAATTGTCTTTACTAAATTAATTAAAATATCTATGCCTCACAGGAATGTCCAGCCCAGGTAAGATGGCATAGACTCATCTCTTCCTGTTCTTCATCAACTATATTTTCTGGATATAAGGGATTATACAAGCAAAGGAGAACGCTAATTGGAAAAAAATAAAGGCAAACTGTTTAGAGACTCTAGGGACTAAAGACAAAAATAGAGCAGTCATGAATCTTGTGACTTCACACATAACAGAAAAATGGTGACCCCGGGCCAGAGTTGGTGATTCTCAACAACACAAAACCAACCAGGTATGCATATATTTTCATTGAATGGGTGTTCCATTTAAATTAATAACAAGATCAATGATGATCTATTCTATGGGAAGTTTCATTGACAATAAGTGTCCAGAAAAAGTGTTCTTCATTCCTGCTGTGTCTGAGACTCATTTCCATACTCAGAGAAACCGCACAGCTGAAAAGCACAGAGAGGGGAAACGTCACCATGACAAGAGTCCAGTTCAGGGAAACTCCCGTCACTACAGTCTTAAAACTCTCTTTGTACACCAGGAAGCCAGGTGATCTCAAAAATGGCAATCCCAGTCAAAAAAATTTTTTTTCAATAAGTGACTCTGTGTTTCTGTGAGAGAGACCTTGACATTTCCTTCACCCATTACAGACATGAGGCAGCACAGCCAGAGAAGCTTCATCATTTTCCTCAAGCAGCATCATTAGGGAACAGTAAGAGCTTCAGCAGCATGAGATAAAATAAGAAGACCAAACTGCATTAAAAATGTTCTAAAAATTAGAACGTCATGGGAATACCACCCCACAAAATACATCAGAACCTGTGTTCAAAATCTGCATAAAATTTAGAAAAAAACTAAACAGAACCTGGGGTTTTGGAAAACAAGAGACTAAACACTGAGTACAGATTAGACAATCACCTGTCATGCAATGAACAAGAAAAATTACATGACTACAAAAAGACAATTACATAACATAAAAATAAAAATGAACTAGATATTTAAATTTTCAAATGATTTTAAATAACCATCCTAAAAAAGATTCAGCCTAAAATTACACATTATATTTAAACAAAGAGACAAATGACATCTCAACAAGACATAAAAGTTATAAAGAAAATGAAATGAAGCCATAGAACTACAAAGTTAAATAACGTAAATTTTAAAAATAAATTTGCTGAATGTGCTCAATGATAGAATAAAATGGCAGAAGATAGCATCTGTGAACCTGAGGTTGGGCTCATTGAATTTATTCAATGTGAATAGAGAGAAAATAGACAAAAGATGATCAAAAAACTGGGCATAATTATAAAGTGTACAAAATTCAGATTACTGGAGTCTCATAAGAAGAGGATAAAGTGGAAATGTCAAAGTATTTGGAGAAAAATGGTTGAAAGCTTCCTAAAGTATGGGACAAATATAAAAGTACAAATTTTGAAAGCTTCAATATTTCAAGTATAAAAAACCCAAATAAATCTATTTCAAATTATGGTTAAAATTAGAATTTTGCAATTGTTAATGAAGGAGAAGTCTCGAAATCAACCAGAAGTAACTGATACATTGGCTATTGGTGAACCCTAATTTCATTGAAGACATTCATGACCTGAAACCATGGAGGCCAGAAGGAAGAGGCATAATATTTTTTTAGTGCTATAAATAAAGAACTATTAGCCATATATATATTAACCATA
>NW_022437060.1:3477466-3528698 GCF_009761245.1 Sapajus apella
GAGAGAGAGAGAGAGAGAGAGAGAGAGAGGAGAGGAGCGCCTATACATATATAATATAATTCACAAATTTTATTTCAATTATCATATATAAATCGGAAAACATTAGGAGAGGATATTCTTATGTAGGTACTAACATTTGTTCTTCTATAATTTTCATTGTGTTTGAAGAACTTCCTTCAGTCATTCTCTAATGGCTTGTCTGCTAGTGACAGATAATTGTAGTTATACTTTATCTGACATTGCCTTTATTTCTTCCTTTTTTAAAAAAAAATGTTTCACTAGATTTGCTACATATATATGTGAAAATCTAGTGAAACAAAAAAGAAACATCTATAAAGTAGTCAGAAAAAAAAAACCTGGCACTTTGAAAAATTTACAATTAATAAACCTCTAGTAAGACAGACAGGGATGTAAAGACACACTAATATCACAAATGAAACAGAAAATTTTAGTACAGATTACGCACCCGTTAGAAAAAGTTAAAAGAATACTTCAAATTAATTTTTTCTCAGTAAATTGACAACTGAGAAGAAATTGATCAATTATTTGAAAATAAACTACCAAAATTCAAGCAAAAATAATAAAATTGAGTTTATAATTTAGAATATTTTAATAAACAAATCTTAAGACTGAAATAGCTTTACTGGACAATTCTGCCAAGTGTTTAAAGCTGAATTAATAACAAATGTACACAATTTATTTCAGAAAACAGAAGAAAAGGGAACACTTCCCAACATATTTTATGAGGCTCTACTTATCCCAATAACAACTGAGGCACCACAACGGAATCCATCAAGGCAGCAGGGGGACCCAGAGAACAGAGAGGAGTGAAGCAGGGCACCAGCTTGTTTGGCCTCAGCATGGAGCCAGAAGAACTTCTCCAACAAGGGAAAGGGTAAGTGATTGAGAGCCCTATGCAGAATTCATGGGACCTATACGTGTCTGAGAAGAAAAAAATCCTCTTGACCCCTCTGTAGTTCCTTACTGTGCTTCTAGACTGAGGCAGAGAACCACCTGGATATTTTGCAGGGGCAACTCTTGAGTCCAAGAGGATGTCTACAATCTGTGGGCCCCAGATAAGACCAGTGACACAATAGCCCCAATAGAGGTCACAGTCTGAGTGCCTGGGAGCAGCAGGATTGCTCTATACCTCTCACTGGACAAGGTTCAGCACCAGCTTCTGGCCCAGCAAGCTCATGTCTGTGTGAACTCACTCAGCAGGCACAGCCTCCTTTTGTCCCAGGAAACACATAAAGGGGCAACTATACCCCCCGCCATTTTTGTTAGTGAGGCCACCAAGACCTGCCAGAGTTTCTAGCTCAGCAGTGCCACTTCTGGGTGAACTCAGTTGGAAGGCACAGCATCTTGTTTTCCTGGAAAAGATCTGGGCTACAAGGCAGGTGATCTAGGCCACCCCTGTTGCTAACAGCTAGGTGGGCAATGCCTGCTGGATTTTCGGGCCCAGTGGTCCTGTCCTGCCTCTCACAGCCAAATGGGCTACACCTACCAGAGCTTCCAACCCAGGAGCATTGCACCTGCCTGAAATCTGTGGACAGGTGTAACCATGTGCTCCCCTGAGAAGCACTCAGACAGTAGATGATGGGGCACAAAGCAAAGCTACGGCCGGGAGAGAGAAGAAAAATGAAAGACAGGAGGCAATACTAAATTACAACTCCCATTCAAAAGAATGGACAGAGCACATGTGGAGACACACATTGCAAACTTTTGCTCCAAAACTACTGCAGTAATGTACCAGGAAAGCGGAGAGAATCCACAGAACCTCTGAAAGAAATTGATTGTTCGTGCCAGACCTGTGAGACAGTCCAAATACTGTGAGTGCCCAAACTGTGAAAGTGGGAAATGGGGATCATCCACCCCTGAACACACACCCACACTGGGGAACCTGAAGGTTTAGATCACTGGAGAAGGATTTGACCTTACCTGGATCTGAGACAATTTGGACAGTTGAACAAAATACAGGATTAGAGGAAGCAGCCAGAGAAGCCCTACGTGTTCTCTGTGTCGCTGGGGAAGCCATTTCTGACTTGTCTCACATGGGATCCTTGGGGAAGATGGCCAGACGAACTGAGAAGAGACCACAGGGAGAAATAAATCTCCAACTGAACGTGATAACAATTCTAATTAAACATGAAGTCTTCAGGTCAGAACTTGAGAGAGGCCATAAATCTGCTGTGCAGACTCAACAGGTGAGGAGGTGGGAAAGTCCTGCTTACTTTTTCAACCAGAGCTGGTAGTCTTAAGTAAGTTCTCAGCCCAGGTCCTGGAAACAAACTAAGTGCTGCTGTTGGGTAGAACATGGTAGAAGGGAGGCTGGCCTTTGGGCTGCATGGGAGCTGGGTGAGGCCTGTAACTGCTGGCTTTTCCCACTTTCCTGACAATCTGCATGACACCGCAGAGGCAACCATAATCCTCCTGAGAACGTAACTCCATTGACCTGGAAACCACACCATTATTTCCCTCCCCACAGCAGCCATAGCAAGCCCCACCTAAAAAATGTCTGAGCTCAGACACGCCTAACTCGACCCCCACCTGATGGTCCTTTCCTACCCACCCTGGTAGCTGAAGACAAAAAACCTATTCCCTTGGGAGTTCTAGGACCCTGCCTACCACCTGATCCTCCTTACGCTACTACAGCTGATGCTCTCTTGAAAGCACCACCTCCGGTCAGGAGCCCAGCTAGCACAAAAATAGTGGATTAAACAACCCAAACTAAGAACCCTCACAGAATCCATTTCACTCTCCGGACACCTTCACTGGAGCAGGCACTGGTATGCACAGCAGACAAACCTGAAGATCGTTCGCATCACAAGGCTGTGCGGATAAGCCCCAGTATCAGCCCAGAACTTGGTAGGGCTGCTGAGTGGCTAGCTCCAGAAGAGAGATAACAATCATTAGTTTGGCTCTCATGATAACCGTAGAAGCAGAAAAGGTTTTTAATAAAAATAAATGTCCCTTAATATTAAAAACACTAAAAAACTAGACATTATGGGAAAACACCTTGAAATAAGAGCCATCTATGACCAATCCAAAGCCTGCATGATACTGAATGGGCAAAAGCTGAGAGCAGTCTTCTTGAAAACCAGAAAAAGACAAAAAAGGATGCCCACTCTCACAACACCAATTTAACATAGTACTGGAGGTCCTAGCTACAGAAATCAGGCAAGAGAGAGAGAGAGGGCGGGAGAGAGAGAGAGTCATCTAAATTGATTTAAATTGGAAGAGAAGTCAAACATTGTGTGTTTTCAGATGGTATAACTGTACAGAGTTATAAACTGATAAACAATCACAGCAAAGTTTCAGGATGCAAAGCCAATGTATAAACATCAGTAGCATTTCTATACCCCTACATCATCCAAGGTGAGGGCCACATCAAAAATGCAATTCCATTCACGGTAGCCACAATAGAATAAAATACCTATAAATACAGCTAACCGGTGAGGTAAAAAATATCTGCAATAAGAAGTACAAAACCCAGCTCAAAGAAATTAGAGAAAGCAAAAACAAATGGAAAAACAGTTTATATTCATGGATAAAATGTTCAATATTGTGAATATGGCCATGTTGCAAAGCAGTTTATAGATTCAATGTTATTGTTATCAAACCAATGATATTCCTCACAGAATAATAAAAAAAAAAAACTGTTTTAAAATCCATATAAAACCAGGACATAACTTGAACAGCCAAGACAATCCTAAGCAAAAGGAAAAAAACTGGAGTCATCATGTTTCCAAACTTTAAACTATACCACAAAGCTGTAGTAACCAAATTAGCATGGTCCTGCTCCAAAAATAGACACATAGATCAATGGAATAGAATAGAGAACACAGAAATAAAGCCACTCAACTACAACCAACTGATATTTGACAAAGTTGGAAAAACATAAGCAATGGGGAAATGAAACTCTATTTAATAAATATTCCTGGGATAACTGGCTGCCATATGCAAAAATTGAAGTTAGACCCCATTCCAAAACCATAAACAAAATCAACTCAAAATGAATTAAAGACTTAAATGTAAAACCTCACACTATAAAAATCCTGAAAGACAATTTAGGAAATGCCATTCCATACATAGGCCTGGCAAATATTTCATGACAAAGACACCAAAATAGTTACCAAAAAATACTGTAATGATTGCCAAAAATGATGTAACTAAACTAAAAAGCTTCCACAAAGCAAAAGAAGCTATCAACTGAGTTAAAGACAACCTACATAATTGGAGAAAATATTTGGAAATTATACATCTGAGAAAGGTGTAATAATCAACATCATTAGCTATTAAATAAATCCAAGTTAAAACCATAATTAGATATTATATGCTATCAGAATAATTATTAATAAATAAATATATCCAGATATGTATGTCCATATATAAATATATATCAGTTAATATCACTTATCCATTTATATAGATACATATGAATCATCTCATGACTATTTTATTTGTGCCTATTGTAAATGGCATACTATATTGGTTACTTTTTTAGATTATTTATTGTAAGCAAGTAAAAGTGCTTTTGATTTTATTATATTGATTTTGTATCCTGCAACTTTACTAAATACATCAGTTCTTTTTTTTTAATTATACTTTAAGTTCTGGGGTACACCTGCAGATCACGCAGGTTTGTTACATAGTATACATGTGCCATGTTGGTTTGCTACATCCATCCCCCCATCATCTACATTAGGTATTTCTTCTAATGTTACCTCCCACAAGCCCCCCACCTCTTCTATCCTTCCCCTAGTCCCCCCACCCCCCAACAGGCCCTAGTGTGTGATGTTCCCCTCCCTGTGTCCATGTGTTCTCATTGTTCAACACCTTCTTACGACTGAGAAAATGCAGTGTTTGGTTTTCTGTTCTTGTGTCTCACCTTTCAGGGGAGTGGGCTCACCTCTGGACCAGGCCACATCCAGAAATGCCTGGAATTGGAGTTAAGGCCTGGAATTGGAGACCCAAAGATACCATTGGTGCTCTGCCCCTCTGCGGCTGAGGTGGTATGTAAGGTGTAAGACAAAATCCCTTTTACTTTTCCCTTCACTTTTCTGAGGCAGGCATCTCTCACTGTAACTACTGTAGCTGGGAATGTGCTGAGTCTCACCTGAGCCAGCAAATCTCATAGTCTCACCCAAGGCCCTCCCTTGATGTTTTATCTAAAATCACTGTTTGTTTTTGAGAGACCAAGGGCTCTTCAGTTAGCAGATGATGAAGCCTTGCCATACTGGGTTCTTCTATAAAAGGTACCTGGTTCTCTTCTGACCCACAATGAGTCTAGAAAACTTTTCTGTTAGCTAGTGCCTGGATGTTGGGTTCTCATGACTCTGACCAGTGCCCTATTCCTGCTATGGCTGGGTTGATGTCCAAGATGCAATACAAGTCCTTCCCACGCCTCCATCTCCTCTCCTCAAGCAGAAGGAAGAGGTATCTTTGGGAGCCATGAGCTCTGCAGCCTGAGATTAGGGGAGAGTTGATGCCATCACTTCCTTAGCTATTTCTGCTTACATCTCTGTAGGTCAAATGGCCCCCCAGTCCACTGGCTCTGGAAGCAGTTTAGCACTAAGGCTTACCTAAGTTTTGCAGTCCTTGTGGTCAAGACTGCCTTTCATCATCATTTGGGACCCTGGAGCACATTAGTGCATAATGGCAAGGCTTTCAAGAACTCAAGTTCTGACTGCCCTCTGGCAGTCTGGTGGTTGCCCCCTGGCTATGGCTGGTTTAAATGCTCCCTCTGTGGGCGAGCAACAGCTGAGTTTGGTCCAGTTTTGCTTTCTGCTATAACAAGGGTAGCCCTGAGAATAATGTCTCATAATTGTTGCCTTTTACTCTCCCCGGCATTCAGAATCACTCTCTGCATCATGCTCTCACTGTCAAGGGATTGAGGAGGGGTGGCATTAGTCATTCAAACTGTTTTTTTCTACTTCTTCAGTGTCTATTTTAGCAATACAAATAGTATGACGTTAAAACCAGGTACTGTGAGTGCCAACCTGATTTTTGGGTCTTATAAAAGTACTTCTGTGTGTGTGTAGATAGTGTCCTTGCATGAGGGGGATGATTCTGTTCTGCTATCTTGCTTTGCCCCTCCCTTGGATATTATTAATACTCTTATCTAGATTTGGGTAGGTGGAATGGAAAGGTTGTAGTTCACAGTTCAATTGGATGGTTTTTCAGGTTGATATTTAATAACACAAACATTAAAAAATAATTTGCCTAGACATATTGAACCTATAAATAACTTTATTAGAAATGTTAACAAGAATATGCCAGTCATGAGCATGTTATATTATCCAGTACAGATTAAAAAATAAACCAAATTATTTAAGGAATGCATTAGGGATGCGACATAGTATAAATAAACTTGCCAGAACACAGGAATGCCAATAGATATCATAAATTGAAAATCTTATTTTACAATGATAAAAATTAGAGTAGTTCAGAAATTATTAGCAAAGACATGTCCAGTGTAGCTTTTTGTCTTATATTATAAAAGAGTACTACACTAAAGTGTGGTGATCTTCATTTTATTAGTTATTGAAATATAAAAAATTGATGATATAATATCTTTGAAGCTTTATAGCTCATGTCAGACCATACATCTAGAAAATTTTATACTATATGTTCACCTTCCACAACTCCACCACTGCCCAAAATGTATAAAGTCTTTCTTGAAATCCAGTTATATAGTAGCTTATTACAAGTTTTTGAAAAGGATAATCTTTTACTAGAGATGTAAGGTAACAAAATTTACTATTCTAATATACATATTTTAGGATATTACTGTTGAAAATATTCATCAATGTATATATAGCCTTGTGGTAAAGCATACAATATCATGGAACAGTCATCATAGATCTATGAAACATGTATTTTACAAGTCATTTGAAATTTCTTTCTATGACTGAAGGCTAGATAATGTAGGAAAGGGAGAAGTAATATAATAAATTTGTCTTCAGAAAGATTTTGATTCTATCCAAAGTAACAATTTCTTTTGATAAACTAGAGTCATAAATTCGTGAGGTTAATAATTTTATTTTATTTTATTTACTTTTTCTCCCCTTTTCTGATAGGACAAATCCATGCAGAAAGAGAAGTAAGTTCCTGTGTTGCTGTCTCTGATCCTTTTAATAACTAATGCACAGTCATTTTTCCCTAACACTGGGAAACTGGTAAAACTTACAATTTTCTCCTAGAATTTCTAAACCTGGTAAAAACAACAACAACAACCTGACAGTAAAATTTAAAGTTGGAGAGAGACAGAAGTCAGAGATGCTGAGATGAGACTGTTAGAGATCTATATGCAATAAGAGTCACCAAGAAGAAAAGCACCACTACCCATGGCTGAAAACTGAATGAAAAAAGGAATCATGAAGATATAGATGCATGAAGATCTTGAGCTGAAAAATGTCAACCCAAATAAGCTTATGTAAATGGGAGAGTAGAACAATAGAAAGAGCATGTAATTAATGTTTAGTGAGTTCAATTCAGTTATATCAGAGGGCTCATAATTTTTCTTCATTTATACTGCTGATACATTTTTGAATTTTATATTGTTTTATAACAAATATAACTAATATTTTGAATCATAAACTGTAGAGGGGCTTATTTTCTATTTATCTTGTTTCCACCTGCCTTCGTTATGTAAACTCATAAGGAAGGGTTTTGGGGTCCACTCCTACATTTAGTACAAAGTAACAGAAACTAGATGGAAAAAGAAAAATGATCATATTTTAGAGACATAAATAAATGTATAACCAGTTATGACTATAGATCATAAAGACATTTAAAAATTATATAAAGATAATTTCTTACTGCATGATCAAGACAAATTAAGAGATACTGGACTTAACCTCCTAATATAAAAAAATCTAATACTATACAAAATATATGAAACGACAGTTTTTAGACATTGGTTAAAAGGTAATGTAGAAGAGTATTCATATGCTTTATAAAGTGTGTGTTATATTCTTTCAGATTTTATGCCTTAAGAAATGTTCCATAACATAGCCCGGAGAAATAGGGCACAAGCAGCAACCAATAACCTTGCAAAAATGGAAGAAATAGAAAACAGAAACTTTGTATGTTAATAGATCTGCAATTTTTTGCATAAAGAAATATGAAATATGTACATGCCTACGTCAAACTTCATTGAGGACTGACACAGAAGATATACTGAGGTGTGCTGAGATATGAGGATAATTTAAAGAATAAATAATGCTAAAGTAATGGAGTTATATTCAGTCAGGGTAGAGAGATCTTAACCAAATATTTTACGCATTTAAGATTTCATATAAAGTCTCATCTTAAGAATGAACATCCCTAATCAAGAGCAAGCCATAGTCAATCAGTGTATATCACACAACAAATTACTGCCAGCCAAAATCAATTTTAACACTCTTTAAAGGAAGGCAGCCAAATGCAAAATTTTATGGAATACCAATACCTAGAATAAAATTTTCAAAAAGTTCTTAGTTATGTGAAGTGATTAAAGAAAACTCACAGGTAATTAGAAAAGATACTGAACAGAAACCAATGTGGAAAGGTCACAAGATTGGCATTTTTAGATAAAAACCTTAAAACCATGTTATAAATGTTTAAGGATATAAATAAAAAGATGTCTATCATGAGTGAACAGGCTGAGATTTCAGTACAGAAATGGAAAATATGAGAACTAACTAAAAATTACAGATTTGAAACCAGAACACCTACAGTTAAAAATTTATCAAGTTGGACTAATGACAGATTGGAGAATATCAGAAAAAAAAAAGCAGTTAAAAACTATACAAATTAAAATGTGGATAAAAAATGAATAGATTATTAGTGCTTTCTGGGTCAATATTAAGCAGTTAAAAACATGAGTAAGTCGAGTAACAAAAAATAGAAATTTGATCAGAATATAGATTTGACAAAAATAATAGCTGATAGCTCTTTTGTCTTAAATAAAATAAAGTGTATCAAACCACAGATACAAAAATCTCTATCATCTCCACCAATAAACACACTTAGTGGAGTGATAATGAGATATTTAAAACCAAAATAAATTTAAAAAATAAACATAACCAGAAAATAAAGCACACACCCACACACCACACACACACACACACACACACACACACACACACACACACACGAAGTTTCTAGTTCCAAAGAAAATGGTATTATATGATAATCTGGAACTACAAAAAGGAATACAGATACATGGAATTGTAAATATATATGGAATTATTTATGCATTTCATATCTTAATGTTTAAAATCAAAAAGAAGATTAATCTTTAAAATAAAAATAACACATTTTAGGCACATATGCTAAAATATTTAGGAAAAATATGTATGTACACATATATACATATAGCACAAGGGTGGAAGGCCATACATAGAAATGTTCAGTTGTAATTTACAGTTCTAATATTGATTCATTGAATCAATATTCATTCTTAAATCTAGAATAACTCCCCAAAGTAGGTTTGGGTAAAAAGGCAATAAAAATAAATAATTTGGAATACTGAGTTACACTCAATTAATATTTAAAAATGCAGGGAAGGAAGAAAATAAGGGTAAAAGACATCAGGATAAATGAATAATCACAAAATAGTAAGTTTCTAATTGGTCATAGCTATAATTACATTAAATGTAAATGCATTGAGCACTCCAATTAATGGGTTAAAATTGTCACTCTGGGAAAATAAGACCAAATAATAAGATATTTGTAGCTTATGCATCTTAAATATAAAGACACATAGATCAAAAATACATGCATGAAAAAGCAGCACCATGCCAGCAGTAAACATAAAGTTGGTGTGACTATATTAAAATCAGACAAAATGAAATGAATAGCCACTTTGATTTTGTCATCTTTGTTGTTACTTAGACACATCAAAAATATTTATTATTCTAATTAATTATCTGTATGTCTAAAATGCTTCCTTGCTTCTCAAACTTTCAGCCAGTTGTGATAGTTGCTTTGAAGGGAAAAGCAGTAAAATATTTTTTATTCACTTTTCTCAACTACCCTGATTTTATCAGAATTCTGATCTGCAAATCTTCACTATTTTGGAAGTCATCTGGTAGCTTTGAAAATTAATTTTGTTAAACAATATTTTCTACATTTTATAGACTGTTTGGTAGTAGGATTGGTTTGAAACAACTCAATTCACCATTGCCATCAGTGGCACTCGTGTAAAATGTTTATGTTACTTGAAGCTCTACAACCGTACACTTGCCAAGTCACCATCCAGTCCATTTTAGAACAACCTCTACAATGAGGAATTACCTACTTTAGCTATCTCATGTTTTTTTCAAACTATGTCTACTTTTTATTATTCATAGTTACATCCTAGCAGTCTGCATATTGAGTTGTACATAGTAGGTGTTCGATATATGCTTGTTGAATTAATGTACAAATAACATGGCCATATTTGGTCTGTCAGTTATATCTTTTGATTATGTCTTTTTGGTCTGTCAGTTATACCTGTCAGTTATGTCTTTTCAGTTATCTAAGAAAAGCTCAACTTTGATCTGCAACTGCCTTTCCAATCACTATTTGAAGACAGGCATTGTTTCTCCTAATTATGTTTTCCTCTATAGTGACTTCCATTATGTTTCATAATATAATTTTTTGCACTACCATGACCACTTGCTACTTAATGTGTCCCAGTTTTATATTTTATTTTTTAAAATTTTATTCTTAATGCATTGCAATGTCAGTCAATTGCCATTCCAAATGTGCCCTGCCTCACTTCCACATTACAAGCTAAAGTTTATACCTGAAATAACTGTGTTCAAATATTGATTTTTTTCTCTCTTTCTCTCTCACCCTTATCTCATAATCTTGTTTTGATTATTCAAACCATACCTCCTGATAAAATGTGTATACTGTTACTTCTTTCAATGTTATTCATGACTAAAGCATAACCAACCCCCTAAAAATGTTTGTCTGAAGCTAAGCTATCTACTACAGAAGGCATAGCCACATATTGTTACTGAGCAATTAAATTGGGGCTAGTTAGAAACATGATACTCTGTAAGTAAAAAAATAATATTTAATTTCAGATAATTAGTAAAAAGATATAAAATATCTCATGATTTTTGTAAAGATTACACGATAAATAATATTTTGGATAATTTGAGTTAAATATAATATTAAAATTATTTTCAACTCTTTTTACTTACCTCTTATCTATGTTTATTAGAAAATTTAAAATTATATAAGAATTTGCCTTTGTGGCTCACATTTTACTTCTGTTTAATAACAGTGTGCCAAAGCCGCATAGCTATCGAGTAACAAATAGAGAATACAAGTCAGTTTCTCTGATTTTCAGCTCCTGTTAACTACATCTGTACATTGTGGCTTGAGAAGAAACAAAATTCTACTCATTCAAGTGCCTATAGATGTCTATCTTTATTGCAAACGTTCTGTAGTAAAATTACCATTTTCTGTCTTGAGTAATTTCACAAATTCACTTCCTTATGCTGTAGAAAAGACAAAAGACAATAATTGGAAATGTTCTGTATGTAAGAATTCTGGAGGCCAGATCGACACATATGTAGCTTACATTGATTCCTATTTGGAAACTTTTCTAACAAATTCCCTTAGGAGAGACCCAGTGAGGGAATCAAGTCCTAAGTGTAACTCTCACTTCTAAGCCTTAGTACAATGGCATGTGATACATTAAAGTCTAATTTGTTCCTTCATTGAAAGTCACCCTGCAGCAACGTTCTGACTGTAATACTCTTTCTTAGATCCTTTTCCAGTCACATTTTGCAACACACAAATGAAATAAAGATATGATTTGTGCCTTCATTCTGCTGAACTCAGTCTTGCAGTGGATAGAAGTTTATTTTTATCTTAACATTGGAGGTTGCCCCTGAAGGCAGCTAAATAATTAAGGGCCATGTTTTTTGTAGTCCTTCAATAATAAAATACATACTGAGGCCTTTTTCTATCATTAATAACAGACACAGAGTTGAGGCTGCTGCTTAGGAAAGTAGTAGCTTTCTACTAACTAGTTTGGCAATTGCATCGCACCTTTTTTCTCTTAAATTTGCAAATTCCTTGATACCTCATCAGTCTGAAATCTCATCTACTTCTTGTGACAGAGGTGATATTTATTTAATAGTTAAAGGTGATCTCTAAGTGAAAATTACACTGTTTTCTATCTCTCTTGGTTAAATAATTGTCCAATTTATATTAATCTAAGTATAGATACTTTAAGCAGAGATTTTAGTTAAAAACTTTCTGCATTGTACTAACAGTTTAATTTTCAGCAATGTCTCAGATTTTTTTTGCCTAAGTTTGAGTGATAAATTTTCTTCTTCATTCCTTACCAGCTGCTCCTACTGTATGTTACTCCTAGGTTCACTGAATGTCTTTATTATGGCATGCACATATTTACTACATATGGATGTCATGACTTAAACCTAGTGACTCATAACATAACATGCCTAAGGACAAGATATAACAAGCCCTGACAAGATAACACATTGAAATATTTTATATAAACTGATGTTCCATTTATTCATTATATAATCTTTGCTGAAAAGGGTATGGTTTGCACAGACCCCCCCACACACACACCTGCATACACACATGCACATGTGGTGCATGTGCATGCACGAACCCCCACACATATACATATCTCTGAAACATTAGTGGGGATTTTTTTCAACTGAAGAATTGATAAACAAGAATTACTTTAAGTAAATTAAATATGTTTTATATACTGTTGATCAAAAAATTAGAATCTATAAATCTACAATACTGAAATCTATAACATTATTTATAATTGATATTAAGCCTTTAACGTTTGTTCACTAGCTTTAATATTTAGCCAGAAAAAAATGTTCTATATTCTGGACCAGTCAAGGTTATTCCTCTTGTAGTTCATATTTTTCAGACACTCTTGTGTGGGTCTTTAATTTTATTGTGTTGTTCTTTCAATGTTTGTTGCCTCTTTTGTTAGGTTATTCATCACCATTATTTGCTAATGTTTTATTTTCTTTTTAGAATGTACATCTTTAAATGATTAAAGCTTAATGTAAGAACTAAGGAGTTACGTGAATATTAAGAGTGATTTATTTTCTCCAATGATGTCTTCAGTAGATCTCACCTATCTCTTTTATTCATTTTTCTGAAATGATGTTGTATGTAGATTTACCTGGTGATATTTTAGCTCTGTGCTTATATATAGTGATGGTGTGTTCTTTTGCAGGTCTGGAGAGGAGGGGAACAGGATAGATTCATTCCAAATGTCTTTTAATAGAAACAACCTCTTACACAATTCAAGATGAAGTCAAAGCTGAAAAGCAACACAGCACACCCTCCATTATACTTCTTCAACTAATTTCGATATAAGCAGGCAGGAACACATACAATAGTAAACAGTATTGCTTTTAATTATTGATAGTTTCTAGGGTGCAAAAAAGTTAGGATACAAGTATAACTGGTAGACTTGTACTATTTCTGAGCTTCTAATGACTATAACATGACAATTTTAACTAATATGGAATCCTTTCAAAACGACACAATAGGATAACCTGAAATAATGAGATGAATGTGCTTACAATGAGCATAGACAAGTAAAACACTATAAAAACAGACATATTAAAAAATAATACAATAGGCATCTATATATTTAAAAAACTACACGTTGAAATTAACAACTTACACAATTAGATAAAGGATTAGTAAAATTTAAGGTAAATACGAGGAAACTGGCCCAAAAATGCAGCATTAAGAATTAGAGATATAAACCGTAGAGAGAAGTTTAGAGATATGGAATAGAAAATGAGATTTCCAACTTTAAATTCTAAAAATAAAAAGTAGTACAACCTGTTACTAAATATATAAGCAACATTTGATAAGATAAAATTTTTATGATTATAGATATAAATCTAAAGCTAAATATATTGTTGCAAAAAAAAATTAAAAAACAAAAAAGAATAAAAATAAAACTTGCTTTTTTTTTTTTTTTTTTGAGATAGAGCCTCTTTCACCCAGGTTAGAGTGAAGTGCCATGATCTCGGCTCACTGCAACCTCTACCTCCTGGGTTCAAGCAATTCTCTTGCCTCAGCTTCCTGAGCAGCTGCTAGTACAGGTACTTGCCACCATGCCAAGCTAATTTTTGTATTTTTAGTAGAGACGCAGTTTTGCCATGTTGGCCAGGCTGATCTCAAACTCCTGACCTCAAGTGATCTGTCCACCTTGACACCCCAAAGTGCTGGGATTACAGGTGTAAGCCACCACGCCCAGCGAAAACTTTTTTTAAAGAGGAAAAATATGTTTTACCAAAGGGAAGAATAAGTAAAGTGCCCCTTCATTAACTCCAAAGATAGACAATGGGAACATATTCTTAAACTGATTCAGAAAATATATCCATATAAACTATCATACCAAATGTAAGTGATTCTTTTGAAAAATAAAGCCTGAGGGCATGTGACTCAAACCTATACTAAAAGATTTACTAAAACATTTATATGAGGAGAAGAAAAAAATCCCAAAACATAAGAAATTTAAAAAAAAATTCTGAACAAAAAATCAAATAAATGAGTTAATTTAACGTTGATATTTTTCCCTTTGATGTTACACTTTTTCATTTACTGTGAAATATTTAGCTTAACTTAGTGACTTTATACAATTTAGCTCAACTTAGTGACTTTATACAATTTCATTTGCTTCTGCTCTCCAGTGAAATAAAACAAATGAGTTCATTTCGTTTGGATGCTAAGGATAACTCCTTACTAGGAAGAAAACTAAATGTCATGAATGTTATCCTATAGTACTGAAGTGTTGTTAATTATTTAACCATTTTGCAATAAGCTGACATCTTAATCCAAAACCAAATAAATCGGAAAGGAGATACAAAGTCCACTCAAATGCTCTCAATTGTTAATATTGGGCTTAAGTAATTCTAAGTGAAGTTGAAAAGCCTGAATCTTCTGTAAACTCCAGTTGACACTGATTCTCTCTTGCTCTGAGCATGTGCAGAATGGCAAGTGTCTCCATATAGCCTGGAAAGAGTAATATTTACTTACAAGCTGTACAAACAATACAATGAAAAGAAAAACTACCAAAAGAAAAATTCACTAAGTTGTAAACACTGTTTTATATTTCTGTGTTGAATTATTATTTCTTTTCAAATCTTGTTTTTTTCAAGGTTTTTTCTCAAAAGTTTCTTACCTTTAAAACTTCCTTTCTACGAGGCTGGAGAGCCAGACTTCTTACCTGGTACCATTGCCCAAGCCACAAGTCATTTACACATGCTTTAAAATTCCAGGAGTGGTTTTGTTCCTATTTTAACTACAGTCAAATTCTCAGTTATCTCTCATGTAAAGTAAACTACTTGCAAAAAATGATTATGCAAAATGATTTCACACAAGTGTGGGGATATTTCACTGAACCTTCTCATTTTCTCATCCTTTTTTCTCTCTTTGCCTTCCTGTTAACTAACTACAGCAGTTCTCAATTCTCTAATTAAGTAATTAAGCACATGTTTTGGAGTTATAATATGTAGAACGCTTTTATCATTACAGGTAAAACAGCAAGAATGAGGTTAATTGTATATTTTTTATGCAGTAGAGGGAAAACAGTGCCAGATGGGATGGAGTGATTTGTTCCTAAGTCTGAGGCAGTTCATAGTAGCAGATTTGTAAAGAATACCAAAACCATCAGAGATGGCTGTCATTAGATAACACTGTGATATTGGATAATTGGGTGATTACACGACTGGTATCAAAGGATAGTATAGTAAGTTGTTTAAGAAAAAGTGTTCTTGAAGTTCTATCAGGGCTGAAAGGAGCTAATTTGAGATTGTTTTGAAGTGGCTAATAAAACTCTGCCATTATAATTTTAAATTAAATTTCTGTATCAGATACAAGTTACATGGATTAAGAAGTCAAATGTATCTAAGAGAAGAGCTAGGCTTGGATTTCATTCCAAATAAGATGAAAATATGCCTAATATACCAGAGGCGAGGTTGTACCTTCTTTTCCCTTTCCATGTTCTCAGTCTGTGCTTGGCCCCATTCCCCAGTCTCAATACTGACACCTGAAATTTTCCTGAGATTAAGAGTTACATGCATCATTCACATGATGAAAACCATTTGGAGTAATAATTCCACAGAGAAAAGAAGCTCAGAATCTATTTATTTTAAGAACAAATCAATGGTTTTTATTTTCTAACTTTTTTTTTTTTTTTTTTTTTTTGGGACGGAGTTTCGCTCTTGTTACCCAGGCTGGAGTGCAATGGCGCGATCTCGGCTCACCGCAACCTCCGCCTCCTGGGTTCAGGCAATTCCCCTGCCTCAGCCTCCTGAGTAGCTGGGATTACAGGCACGCGCCACCATGCCCAGCTAATTTTTTGTATTTTTAGTAGAGACGGGGTTTCACCATGTTGACCAGGATGGTCTCGAACTCTTGACCTCGTGATCCACCCGCCTCGGCCTCCCAAAGTGCTGGGATTACAGGCTTGAGCCACCGCGCCCGGCCCTAACATTATTTTTAATGGATGAAAAATGTTCTCAGTGTATTTAAAATAACGAAAGATGGCAAGAAGTTGATACTGGTTTAGTAAAGGAGGTCAAATTCACAGTTTAAATAGCCAGTACTAGAAAAGGTAAATATTGCAAATTCCTAACATATTTTATTAGTTTGTAAAAGAAAATTCAAATTTTTATTGGTTGTGTTTGGATTTTTCTCATTTTCCGAGTTGAACTGTTTATCATTTCTAACCTTTAAGTGTTCTCATGTGGAAAAATTGAAAATACCTCATTGTAATTTTCAGTTTATTGACCTAGGCAGAATCTCTTCAAAGTCAGTAGCTGTTATTTTAGCTTCTATTTATAATGCCCCGCATAAGGGTTTATATGTATGAAGTATTTTAAATGGAGTTTCTAAACCTGATCTGAACACGTATCTGACTTGGTAATGAAAATTAGGATCGTTTCAATTTTTACAGTGAAAACTTATGAGTCCTTACTGATCTCCATCTATGGTGTTGTATTGGACTGAGCGTAGAAAGTTAGCACCAAGACAAAAGTATGCCAGATTGCAGGGTCATTTGTTATGCCGGCGACCACAGAGGACTCACGTCTCTCCAACCTGTGGCATCAAAAGGAGGGTGCCAAGGCTTTTTATACCCGAAAAACCACCTTGGGAGTGGGGGTGAGGAGCGGGGATGGGGATGAAAAGGTTTTGGACATTCCAAGGTCTAGGGGATTCTGTGATTCACCTCCTGGGCGGAGAAGTGGGTGGGGGTCTCCAGACATTCCAAGGGCCAGGGGGCTTTTGTCATTCTGTTTGTTACTTCAGTGGTTTACAGAAGTCAAGATATGCATTTGTTTACACACAGATCTTAGTTATCCTGGGCTGCTTATTTTAGTTATTACTAAATAACTAAAGCAAAGGCTAGCAATTCTGGCACAATATCACAATGGCCAAGTTGAATTCCAGATTTATCTAAAATCCTCGAGGTAGACATCTGCCCTGAATTATCCCTCTTTAAGAAATAATAAACTAGAGTCCCTTTAAATATATGGATTGTAATCTTTCTGGGCTCTGGCCCTAGATTACAGCCGCCTCCAAAGTAGTTGCCATTATTATTATGTCCTATCATTTATTATCGTCATCACCATTATCACCAATAATTGCTATTGAGTATTAAGTATCAGACTCTGTGTAAAGGTCTCTGTAAGGATCATTCCACTAAATTATAATTGCAACGCTGTACAGAGGAACTGATAAAAAACAGACTTATAGAACACTAAGAGGATTTAAACAAAGGTCGGTATAAAACCCAAATGTGAATTCTTATTACTTATGCATCTCTATATACTCTGCAGTGTGGACAAAAGGCTAATGTTGGAATTGGAAAAAACAAACTGTAGAGTTCACCCAGTTGGCATCTTTCAGATAATAATATTCGTGAAGTTGCAAATTTATTTTCTCTTCCATATTCAATGCATTTTCATGATTAGATGGAAAATGCTTTCTGACCAGTAGTTGAAATTTTAGTGAGATCTTTTATAAATCAACTAGATTTAGTAACTGTCATAAGCCCTTATATTGACAGTATGCATCACTTAGAATCATCATCTTATTGAGAATAATTGGAAACTCTTCATTGCATTTGTTCAGTTATGTATTCTTTGAATGCCACTTGAATATTATATTTTTCCCTTGTAATGAAAAAGTTAAAAAAAAAAGAGTTCTATGGCTCATAGACAGTTGACGACACTCAAGTAAAGACAGCTTGGATGTACAAACTTAACATTTTATTTAAAGAAAACATTCAATAAAAATAGCTAGTTGTTCTTATGTAGTTCATCATGCAGTGCCAAAGCATTGAAAGCAAAATTATTTTTGAGTTGTGAGATTAGAGGAAGCACCTGGAAATAAACTTCTGTGGCCAGATTTCTCATTCTTTTTTGTCTTTTAAAACTTGAAAGGAAATTCCCACACCTGAGTATATTAAAATGCCTCTTTATTTTGTATTTTCTCTTAAAAAGACTGAAGTTTTATATATTAAGCAAAAACTATGGAAAAGTTTCCTGAAAAAATAATTATAGAATTACCATATATCAAGCCCAGGCTTTGGAGATAAATAGAACTGGGATAGAACCTACCCTTTGTTGGTCACTTGTTGTGTCACCTAGAACAAGTTATCTTCTTGCATACTCATTATGATGATACATAAATGGAAGAAACATGGGTAGGTGATAAATAGATGGATATATAGATGATAGATTACATTATGCTTAATATATACTGTCTAACATATATATATATATATTTATATATATATTCACCATATATGTATACACACGCATCCATGTATATTATACATTTAAAAAAAAATTTTTAGAGATAGGGTCTTGCCCAGTTACCCAGGCTGGGGTGTAGTGATGCAATTATAACTACAGTGCACTGCAGCCTGGAGCTCCTGAGCCCAATTGACCTTCCCACCACAGCCTTGCATCTGAACTACAGGAATGCACCACCCTGCCTGGCTAATTTTTAAATTACTTTTAGAGATGGATTCTTGTTATGTTGCCCAGGCTGGTCTTCAACGTCTGGCCTCAAGGAATTCTTTTGCCTCCGTCTCCCAAATTACTGTGATTATAGGCATGAGCCACTATACCTGGCCCATCTATTATATATTTAAATAAGAATTGTGCATATGTATATATAAGTCAGGGTCCATGTTACAGACCACTCCTCTCTCAAAAAAAGTCATGTATTTCAAATAAACTTCCCTATTGTGAATAGATGAATGTACCATAAGAAAAAATTACCATGAGTTTAATTTGTATTTCTTCCAGAAATGCTGGCATTTTTTTTAATGGCAAAAATAAAAGCACTGGCACTTGGGAATACAAATGTGGAAGACATCTTGGGTAATTTTTTGGTAAGCAAATGTCTATTCTGCCAGTGTCAATATGAAAATAGTTCCCCAAGTGTCATTGCAGAAGGCAACAATGAGTCCAGAGGTAATTGCCACAGCCATTGCCTTAGGCTGCTCAGCGGCAGGGGCAGATGGACTGTGGGTTCTGACGACAGGAGAATGAGTGGTGATAAATACGAATTAAGTATGCAGACGTTTACCAAACACACATCATAATCTGTGCTAGACAATTATAACCCAAACCAGACAATGTCTTTGAGTTGATTTAGACCTTTTCTCCACCTGCCTTGTTTAATAATAGGGTTGCTTCAAATTCTTTACAACATATAATGTTACTCTGTAAAGCAGCATCACATACACATTTTGATTTGTTTGATACTCACAGAAGATCTGTTAAAACAACATTTAGTCTTCATCGGAACATAATGGACACAATGAATGAAAGAGAAAATATAGAAAAAGATGATGATAAAGAATGTGATATCTATTATGAGCCTACTAGGGCATATTCTAGGTGTCTTATGATCATTAGTTCATTACGATTCTTTTTGTTTTTATTTAATTTATAATTCCCTCAGGTAGAATTATTTTCCCATTTGTTTTTCACAAATGAAAAAAAAAAAAAGCTCAGAGAGTTTAGACACTTTTTTTCCACATATAGAAAGATAGTCTAAGGTCATGCTGGGTTTTGAATTTGCCCTTCAATGGCTTCAAAATTAACAAATAAGTAATAAATCAAACAGGTCTGACTTCAAGTTTGTGCTCTTGCCATAACATAATTTGTGTTTGCCATACGATAGCCCCACATGTCCAGTCTCCAAACAAATGGCCATCTCTAAAATGAATCTCCTCATGAACCTTACCATACTTTGCTTCAGGTCTCTGCTCTTCCCCACCTGCAGGTTCTGGGGCAATGTGACATTGTAAAGCAAGGGAAATTTTTGAGAGATCACTTTAAGTATTTCTTTGTTATTACTATTATCAGTAGTAGAAGTATACAACTGACCTGTCCTCTTGTTCTTACATTTCTGAAGAAGAATAAAATGCTTCACTTGTTTTAAACTCTGGTCCATCGACTAAATTCCTGGTATGATGACTTTAGTAAATTTCTATGCTAAACAAGCATGTTTCCTTCTGAACACCATCCAGTGAAATTAATACCTACTCTTTCCAAAAAGTCTGGGCCAGTCACTCACACCTGTAATCCCAGCACTTTGGGAGGCAAAGGCAGCAGATCACCTGAGATCAGGAGTTGCAGACCAGCCTGGCCAACACGGTAAAACCCTGTCTCTGTCAAAAATACAAAAATTAGCTAGATATGGTGACACACGCCTGTAATCCCAGCTACTTGGTAGGCTGAGGCAGGAGAATCGCTTGAACCATGCAGGCGGAGGTTGCAGTGAGCCAAAATCGTGCCCTGCACTCCAGCCTGGGTGACAAAACAATAATCCATGTCAAAAAAAAAAAAAAAGATGTTATAACATATTTATTAAATGCTATAATTTCAACAATGTAAATACGTACATGGTAAGTATTGCTTGTATTGAAGCAATTTGTTGACTCTAGTTCAATTGGCTTGGGAGTTGATTTTTGATGAAATCCGTAAGAACAAAAATACATATCGATTTGTGTTTGTACTCTGCATCTCTACTCCAAAGACACCTTTCAATGCTTGTTCACAAACTGCTGTCAGCATCTGTCTTCACAGATAAAATCAAGAAAAGAAAATGACAATAGAATGCAACTGTTGTATCTCTGGGGAAGTTCCATTTTAATTTCCTTTAACTTTCTCTACTTAATTTGACAGTTGGAATTTTGTCTCATTTGGTCCCCAGAATTCAGCAGTACACATAGCTCAGTGAGTGAGCTTAATTTTATTACAGATATTATCCAAATGCTTTTTAATCATCCAAGATCATGATGAGCACCAGACAGGCAATGTTATTTAACAAAGACACTTAACAGGGAATTAAATGGAGATGGTACTGATTAATAAAGTTTTTGGAGCTCCCTGCTGCAGACTCACTCTGTCTGCAACTATTTTTAAGATGAGACTGCCATGGCTTAAATCCTGAGATTCAGACCTTCTTTGATTGTATATTAAAATCACATTGATTGCCGGGCGCGGTGGCTCAAGCCTGTAATCCCAGCACTTTGGGAGGCCGAGGCGGGTGGATCACGAGGTCAAGAGATCGAGACCATCCTGGTCAACATGGTGAAACCCCGTCTCTAGTAAAAATACAAAAAATCAGCTGGGCATGGTGGCGTGTGCCTGTAATCCCAGCTACTCAGGAGGCTGAGGCAGGAGAATTGCCTGAACCCAGGAGGCGGAGGTTGCGGTGAGCCGAGATCGCGCCACTGCACTCCAGCCTGGGTAACAAGAGCGAAGCTCCGTCTCAAAAAAAAAAAAAAAAAAAAAATCACATTGATTATAACTTTTTAATCACAATATGTGTGATAATTATCATAGGATCTGAGATTGCTTTCAATTTGGTGTTAATTCCACATGAAGGAAATGGTGATAAACAATACTGGGGTAGAAATTTCTAAGCAATTTGCAAATAATTCTTAATTTCAGGCTTATTTTGTATATAAGAGGCCAAACTGAAAAACGTTTTAACATCAGTCTGTTCAAATATTCACATACAAACATGTCATAAGGCCACCTTGAACATAGCAGTTTCTTTGTTGCCAGTGGACAACATTTGTGTTTGAAAACCATTTGCCTACATTTCAATACTTATTGATATCTGTTAAAATGTAACTGGAATACATACGTAAATATGTTAGAAAACAATTTAAAAGTGAAAACTGTGCTCCTTAGAGGCATAAATAAGTCCAAAAATAAGGGAAGCATCAGATTTCTGAATATTATCTGTTACATGTAGTTTACCCCTTAGTGAATACTCAAATTAATCAAATTAAACGTCAAAGAAAGAGTAGCACACATTTTTATTAAAGTAATATATGTTCAAATTATTTTACACGACAAAACATGTCTTTATTTATGCTTTGCCTGTGAGTAAAAGGGGAAAAAATACTAATCTCATGGCTTCATAACTTAGTCTTTTGAGGAAGAAAGTGAACTTTAGTAGAAAGAGAAAAAGAACAGGCAGGCAGAGCTTATGCCTGTATGGCAATGTAGATAAAGAACTTTAAGGCCACCACCGGTGGCTCATGCCTGTAATCCTAGCACTTTGGGAGGCCGAGGAGGGTAGATCACAAGGTCAAGCTTTCGAGACCAGCCTGGCCAAGATGGTGAAACCCCTCTCCACTAAAACACACACAAAAAAATTAGCTAGAGTTGGAGGCCCATGCCTGTAGTCCCAGCTACTGGGAAGGCTGAGCCAGAGAAATGGCCTGAACCCAGGAAGCAGAGGTTGCAGTGAGCCAAGTTCGCACCACTGTACTCCAGCCTAGGCGGGCAACAGAGGGAGACCCATCTCAAAAAAAAAAAAGAAAAGAAAAGAAAAAAATCTTTACATAAAATCAACATTTCTACAGCCATCAATTCAGTTCATAGCAATTATATATAGGGGTGGAGTAAAATAAACAAATAGAAAGTTTCACCTATCTTCCCCTTATGAGGACATCAGTTTAACCACTATCTAACCAAAAAGCACTTTCATAAGAAACAAAAATCAGGTGAGACACACAGTACCTGATTTTAATCTCACATCGCTGAAACAGGCAGTGTAGAGGCTAGGAAAAAGTCTTCAATCACTGTTGTCACCCCTTCTTCATATCCCCTGGCAAGGTTTGCTTGGCAGGGAGCATCTGTGCATTTGTGAGAGGAGGAGTGTAGCAATTGTGAAACTTTGCATTTAACTCAATGCTGTCCTGTCACAGCAGAAAGCAAAACCTGGCTGAATTCAGCTAATGCCTCTCAATGAAAGAAAGATTTAAACCAGCCCTAAATATTCCCTTTGTGGGGAGGCATCCCCTGAGTTCCACCCTGTTTTGCTGAACTCCCCAAAAGTTCCAAGAGAGGGGACTTGCTCCTCTCAGCGGTCAGAATTTGAGTTCCAGCAAGCTTTGCCATCGTGAGCTAAAGTACTCTGGGCCTCTAAGTAAGTTTAAAGGGAAGCCTAGTACACAGGAACCACAATACCTAGGTGACTCCTAGTGCTGAACTGGGCTGGGAGACAGTGGACTTGGGGAGCACACTACCTACTGAGACACCCGCCAGGGAAGCAAAAGGAGTGCTTGTGGCATCCCTCTCTAGAATGTCCATCTTGTGGCTCCAAAAAAGACCCTTTCCGTTTGGGCAAAGGAGAGGGAAGAATGGGGGGGAATTTGTTTTGCATCTTGAATACCAGCTTCACCACAGCAGGATAGGCCACTGGACAGAGTCATGAGGCCTCTCTTTCTAGGCCATAGCTCCTGGATGACATTTCTAGTAGAAACAACCTGGGCCAGAGGAAACCTGCTGACTTGAAGGAAATAACCTCATATTGGCATGACCGATCCACTTGCTAATTAAAAATCCCTTGAGTCCTGAATAACCAGTAGCAATAGCCAGGTAATACCCTGTGGGTCTTGGGTGAGACTCAGACTTGATGGTTTCAGGTGAGACTCAGCACATTCCCAACTGTGGTGGCTGTAGTGAGAAACTCCTTCTGCTTGAGAAAAGTAGAGAGAAAAGTAAAGGGGACATCCTCGTGCATCTTAGGTACCAGCTTAGCCATAGTGGGAGTGGGGTAAAGAAATAAGTGAGCTCCCTAGGCTCCTGATTCAGGCTTTGACTCTTGGATTGCATTTCTGGACCTACCCTGAACCAGGGGGAGCCCAGTTCCCTGAAGGGTGAGCCTAGTGCCCAGACCAGGCAGCATTCACTGCAAGCTGACTCAAGAGCCCCTGGGCTGGAAGTGGACATTGGCAGTTGCAGGAAAGCACTCTTGCCAGGGAGCACTGCCTGTGATAGTGGTAGCCGTGAGGTAAGGCTCTTCTGCCTGTGAAAATGGAAGGGAAGAATGGGAAGGACTGTGTCTTGTGTACACTAAACACCAGGTAAACTTCTAAGGTTTTTGACTTTAGACTCTGGCTCTTGGATGTCAACTGTAGACCCACCCATATCCTAGGAGATTCACTACACTAAAGAGAAGGCAACAAACCTGGATGGTTTCACTACCAGCTGATTGTAGAACTCCAGTGCCTTGAGTGAATGTATGCATTAACAAGGGAGAGTGGTTACAGTGGAACCCGGGTGAGACCTGCTGCTGTACTGGCTTGAGATCTGATCCAGGGCAGTTCCAGTGGTGGTGCTCACAGGGATGCGTGTGTCACATCACCCCCAGCTCCAGGTGGCTCAGAATAGAGAAATACTCTGTTTGTTTGGGAGAAAGAAAGGGACAAGAACAAGAGTTCCTGCCTGATAATCCAGAGAATTCCTATAGATCTTATTCAAGACCACTAAGGTGGTTTCTCTATGAGTCTAAAAGCAGTACAGTGTTAGTGTGCATGGAATGCGTCCTAATGCAGATATGGCTTAGATCGTGACACTGAAGTACTTTTGAACACCTGGAAAGCGTTCCAAAGAAGGATGAATACAAACAAACTCAGACTGTGAGGACCACAATAAATACCTAACTCTTTAATGCCCAGACACAGACAAACATCCACAAGTACCAAGGCCATCCAGGAAAACATGACCTCACTAAATGAACTAAATAAGCTGCCAGGGCCGAATCCTGAATAAATAGAGATGTGTCACTTTTCTGAGAAATCATTCAAAATAGCTGTGGAGGAATCTCAAAGAAATTCAAGATAACATACAGAATGAATTCGGAATCCTATCAGATAAATATAGGATTTATTTATCTAATTTCTGCTTGAAATTAGATTTCAAGCAGAAATTCTGAAAATGGCAAATGCAATTGGAATACTGAAGAATTTATTACAGTCTTTTTTTTTTTTTTTTTTTTTTCTTTAGACGGAGTCTTGCTCTGTCATTCAGGCTGGAGTGCAATTGCACCATCTCGGCTCACTGCAACCTCTGCCTCCCGGGTTCAAATGATTCTCCAGCCTCAGCCCCCCTGAGTAGCTGGGATTATAGGTTGGCACCACCGCACTCAGCTAAATTTTTTATATTTTTGGTAGAGATGGGGTTTCACCATGTTGGCCAGGTTGGTCTCAAATGCCTGACCTCAAGTGATCCACCCGCCTCAGCCTCCCCAAATTTTGGGATTACAGCCGTGAGCCACCCTGCCAGGCCTAGAGTCTTTCAGTAGCAGAACTGATGAAGCAAAAGGAAGAATTAGTGAGCTTAAAGACAGGCTATTTGACAATACATGGAGGAGACAAAAGAATACAAAAGAATGACACACACATGCAGGATCTGGAAAACAGCCTCTAAAGAATAAATATAAGTAATTGGCTTTTAAGAGGAGGTAGAGAAAGGTATAGGGATGGAATGTTTATGAAAAGGGATAATATCAGAGATCTTCCCAAACTTAAAGAAAAATATCAATATCCAAGTACAAAAAGATTATAGAACATGAAGCAGATTTAACCCCAAGAAGACTACCTGAAAGACTTTGACAATCAAACTCCCAAAGGTCAAGGATTAAGAAAGGATTCTAAGAACAGCAAGACAAACAAATGGCATACAATGGAGCTATGATATGCACGGCAGCATGCTTTTCAACGGTAACCATACAGACCAGGAGAGAGGGCATGCCATTTTTAAATATGGAAGGAAAAAACTTTTACCCTTGAATAGTGTATCTGCCAAAACATCCTTTAGAACAGAAAGGAGAAATAAATACTTTTGCAGAAAATCAAAGGATGAGGAATTTCATTTTCCTTTAATCTTTCAGACATAAACCCAACAAAGACTAAACTTAATCTGCACTATTAATACCACATTTATCCTATGAAAAATGCTGAGGTGAGCACTTCAACCAGAAAGAAAAACAGATTAATGAGCAATAAGAAATCATCTGGGCCAGCTGTGGTGACTCATGCCTGTAATCCCAACACATTGAAAGGCTGAGGCAGGTGAATCACCTGAGTCAGGAATTAGAGACCAGACCGGCCAACATGGTGAAACCCCATCTCTACCAAAAATACAAAAAAAAAATTTAGCCAAGCATGGTGGCCCACACCTGTAGTTCCAGCTACTCAGGAGCCTGGGACAGGAGAGTGAATCCCTTGAACCTAGGAAGTAGAGGTTCAATGAGCCAAGATCACACCATTGTACTCCAACCTGGGCAACAAAGCAATACTCCATTGCAAAAAAAAAAAAAAAAATTATCTGAATTTGCAAAACTCACTGGTAATAGTAATTACATAAAAAAGGCCAGCATATTATAACACTCTAACTGAAGTTTGTAACCTACCCTTATCCTAAGTAGAAAGACCAAGTGACTGATCAAATGAAAATAATAACCACAACAACTTTTTAAGACATAGTAAAATAAGATACAAATATAAACAATAAAAACATTAAAAAGGAGGTAGATAAAGTTAAGGTGCACAGTTTTATTAATTTTTTTTTTGCTGGTTTGTTTGTTTATGCAAACAGTGTTAAGTTGTTATTAGGTTAAAATGGACGATAAAACAGGATTTCCAAACCTCATGGGAACCGCAAACTAAAAGACATGCAGCAGATATAACAAAAAATGAAAAGAAAGAAATGAAATCATAGCACCACAGAAAATAAACTTTAATAAAAGGAAGACAAGAAGGAACAAAAGAAGAAAGAGAAGAACTCAAAACAATGAGAACACAAATAATAAATGGCAGGAGTAAGTACTTAGTTATCAACAATAGCATTGAATGTAAATGGATTCAACTCTCCAGTCAAAAGATGTAGAGTGACTGAATGAATTAACAACAACAACAAAAAGACCCAACCCAATAAGGTGTTGTCTGCAAGAAACACACTTCACCTATGAAGGCATAGGTTGAAAATAAAGGAATGAAAAAATAGTTTCATCCCAATAGAGCACCAAAAAAGCAGGAGCAGCCATAGTTACATCAGACAAAATAGTTTTCAAGACAAAAACTAAAAAACAAGACAAAATAACTATATAATGAGAAAGTGGTCAATTCAGCAAAAGGATACAAGAATTAAATGTATATGTAACCAACACAAGAGTGCCCAGATATATAAAGCAAATATTATTAGAGCTAGAGGGAGAGAGAGGCCCCAACACAGTAATAACTAGAGATTTCAACACCTCACTCTCAGCATTGAACAGATCTTTCAGACAGAAAACCAACAAAGAAAGATTAGACTTAATCTGCACTATGAACCTAATGAATCTAACGGATATTTTTAAAACATGTTCTTCAGCAGCTGCAGAATACACATTCTTTTCCTAAGTATATGGATCATTCTCAAGGATTAATCATGCATTAGGTATCTTACATCATTTAAAAAATTTGAAAGAATGCCAAGCATCTTCTCAGACCACAATGGATTAAAATTAGAAATGAGCAACAAAAGGAAGTTGGAAACTATATGAACACGTGGAAATTAAACAATATGCTCCTGAACGACCAGTGGGTAAATGAAGAAATTAGCAAGGAAATTGAAAAATTTTCTGAAACAAATGATAATGGAAATACAACATACCAAAACTTATGAGATACAGTAAAACCAGTACTAAGAGAAATTTTATTGATATAAATGCTACAAAAAATTGAAAAACAAACTGCAAATAAAGAACGTAATGATACATCTTAACTAGAAAAGCAAGAGCAAACCAAACTCCAAATGTATAGAAGACAAAAATTAATAAAGATCAGAGCAGAAATAAATAAAATTAATCTTATTTATTAATTAAATTAACTATATGAATACCAAAGATTAATGAAACAGAAAGTTTATCTTTTGCAAAGAAAAATACAGTTAACTATTAACTTTAGCCAAATTTATGAAAAAAACAACAAGGGAGAGAATGCTCAAATACATAAAATCAGAGATGAAAGGAGAGATAATACAAATAACATTGCAGAAATTCAGAGGATCATTAGTGGCTACTATGATCAACTATACGCCAATATATTGGACAACCCAGAATAAACAAATAAATTGCTAGAAAAAAACAAATCTCAAGTTTAAACAATGAAGAAATCTAAAACCTGAACAGACTAATAACAAGTAATGAGATAGGAGCTTTAATAAAAATCTGTCAGCAAAGAAAAACCCAAGACCTAATTCCTTCACTGCTGAATTTGATGTAACTTTTAAAGAAAAAAATAATTCTTATCCTACACAAACTATTTTGAAAATTAGAGGAGGAAATACTTCCAAATTCATTCTACAAGGCCTATATTATTACCCTGATTCCAAAACCAGACAAAGACATAGCAGAAAAAGAAAACTACAGGACAATAAAACTGATAAATATTGATGCAAAAATCATCAACAAAAATAAAAACAAAATAAATTCAAAAATACATTATGAAGATCGTTCATTGTGACAAGGTGGGATTTATCCTTGGGATGCAAGGATTATTCAACATATGCAAATCAATCAATGTGATACATCCTATCAACAAAGAACAAAAACACATGTTCATTTCCACTGATGCATAAAATGGATTTGATAAAATTTAACATTCTTCATGGTAAAAACTCTAAAAAATCTGGGAATAGAAGAACCATATCTCAACCTAATAAAAGCTGTATGTGACAGAATCATAGCTGGTGTCATACTGAATAGGGAAAAAATGAAAGCCTTTTCTCTAACACTGGGACAATGACAAAGATGCCCACTGTCACCACTGTTATCCAACATAATGCTGGGAATTCCAGGTAGAGCAATCAGAAAACAGAAAGTAACAAAGGGCATTCAAGTTGTAAAGGAATAAGTCAAACTATCTTTGTTTGCAGATGATATGATCTTACATTTGGGAAAAACTATAAACTCCTCCAAAAAGCTATTAGAACTAATAACAAATTTAATAAAGTTGCAGGATCCAAAATCAGCATACAAAATCAGTAGCATTTCTATATGTCAACAGTGATCTGAAAAAGAAATCAAGAATGTAATCCCACTTTCAATAGCTACAAATAAAATAAAATACATGGGAATTAAGATAACCAAAGAAGTGAGAGATTTTTAAAAGATTATAAAACATTCATGAAATAAATTGAAGAAGACACACACACACACACACACACAGACACACACACACAAGATATCCATGTTTATGCACTGAAAAAATAAATATTGTTAAAGTGTTTATACTACCCAAAGCAATCTATAGATTCAATGCAATTCCTAACAAAATACCAATGACATTCTTCACAGAAATAAAAGAAAACAATTCTAAAATTTATATAAAACCACCAAAGATCCAGAATAGCCAAAGCTCTCGTAAGCAAAAGGAGCTGAACTGGAGGAATCACATTACCTGACTTCAAATTATATTAAAGAGCTATATTAATCAAAACAGCATGGTACTGCCATAAAAAACAGACATATAGGTGAATGGAAGAAGACAGACCACTCAAAAACAAATTCACACACCTACGATGAACTCACTTTTGACAAACATGCTGAGAACATACACTGGGGAAAGGATAGTCTTCAATAAATGGTGTTAGGGAAATTGGATATCCATATGCAGAAAAATAAAACTAGACCACTATCTCTTGCCATATACAAGAATCAAGTCAAATACTTAAACCTAAAACCTAAAACTATGTAACTACTAAAAGAAAATGTTTGGGAATCTTTTCAGGACATTGGACTGGGCAAAGATATTCTGAGTAATACCCAACAAGTAGAGGAGACCAAAGCAAAACTGAATAGTGAGATTACCTCAAGTTAAAAAGCCTCCGCACCGCAAAGGAAACAGTTAACCAACTGAAGAGACAACCCACAGAATGGGAACAAATATTTGCAAACTACCCCTATGACAAGGAATTAATTCAGAGTGAATAAACAGCTAAAACAATTTTGTAGGATAAAAGCTAATAATTTGATTTTAAATGGGCAAAACATCTCAACACACATTTCTCAAAAGAACACATATTAATGACAAACAGGTATATAAAAAGATGCTCAGCATCACTGATCATCAGAGAAATGCAAATCAAAATCACAATGAGATATCATTGCAACCCAGTTAAAATGACATGCGTCCAAAATCAGGCAATAGCAAAGGTTGGCAAGGATGTGGAGAAAAGTGAACCGTCATACACTGTTGTTGGGAATTTAAATTAGAATATTCACTATGGAGAACAGTTTAGAGGTTTATCAGAAAATGAAAAATAGACCTAACATACAATCCAGCAATCCCACTTCTTGGTATACACCCAAAAGAACGAAAATCAGTGTATTGTAGAGAGATATCTGCACTTCTATGTTTATTGCAGCACTATTTACAATAGCTGGAATTTGAAAGCAACCTTAATGGATAAAGAAATTGTGGTACATATGTACAATGGAATACTATTCAGCCATAAAAATGAATGAGATCCTGTCATTTGCAACAACATGGGTGGAACTGGAAGTCATATTAAGTGAAATAAGCCAGGTACCAAATGACAAACTTCACATATTCTCACTTATTTGTGGAAGCTAAAAATTAAAGTAATTGAACTCATGGAGCAGAGAGTGGAAGGATGGTTACCAGGGACTGGGAAGAGTAGTAGAGGAGGAAGGCTGGGGAGAAGTAGGGATGGTAAATGGGTACAAGAAATAGAAGATGTGAGTAAAACACAGCATTTGCTAGCACGACAGTGTCACTATAGTAAAAAATAATTAAACTATACATTTTAAAATAACCAAAAGAGTGTAATTGGATTGTTTATAATACAAAGGAAAAGCATTTAAGTTGAGGGTATCTCATTCTCCAAAATATAATTATTACTCATTGCATGCTCACATCAATATATATCATGTAACCCATAAATACACATACATACATACACATATATATATACATACATACACACACATATATATATATATATATGCCTACTGTGTATCCACAAAAATTAAAAATCAAAACAAATTTTAAAAATTCTCAGTGGTCCTCTCATCTGTCAGTATCAAGCTTGAAAGGGTGAGGAGCAAAGCAGTGGTCAATGTGTTGTCTCATTCCTTGTACACCAAACTAAATAAGGAGTTTCACAATAAAACAAACGAACAAACAAAAACTACCAAAATAAATGATACTACTGTATTGGAGTAAACAGAAAATTGAAATTATGCCCCAAATTATTTTTTTTGAATTATAGTGTTTTAAAAGTCTCATATGTAAACCTTCCTTAGTGTTTATCCCCTATACTAAGATTCTCTAGACATTTTAGCTTTTCCTCTTATAATGTATAAACTACATGAAGGTTGGGACTGGAACCATTATTCATGTCATCTTAAATCAGAGAAAAGCAGGAGATTAATCTTTGTTGTTACATATTTTGTTGTTGCTATTGGTGTTTTTATTATTTTTTCCCTTCTAACTACAAACTGGAATATAATCAGTGCCAGTGTGGATGAAAGAGCAACGAGAAAAAGATTCAGATAATTTCACCAACCAGAAATAATATCTGCTAATATTTTTGTTTATTATTTTCAGATAAATATTTCTCCACAATCATTTGTAATTTCAAAGCCCTAATTTCACAAATACTTTTCCCAAAACTCACATTTTTGACAATCTTCCTCTTTCATATTATCATACCATTATTTCTAAACTACATCTTTTAAACATATTTAAATACACAAGTTATCTTGAATCTTTCAAACATTATCTATTTTAACAATTTCATTGCTTATGCTTTCTCACTGTTTTATTAACCATTTAAAACTGTCTAGCACCTGACATTACTCTACTGTAATGGTTCTAGTATTACAACCAAGAGTACTATGCTACTAATCAGATAAATATATCCTTTAGTCCTCATCTGATTTTCCTCACAGAAACATTCAATATCATTGAAAGTTTCTTCCTGAATACACTGTCCTTGGTGTTATCAGTGTGTCTGTATTTACTTCAATGCTCTTGATGCCCCAGCACCTCTGCTAGTTTATCTTCTACTAGGCTGTTAAAGGCTGACTTGTCAGGCTTGATTCTAGTTTCTATTCCTTTTATAGCCTATAGGCATTACCCAAGGCAATCTTATCCATGTCATTACCTTCAAATACCGTGTACACGGGACACACAAACATACCAGTCACCCAGATAACTTCATGAAGTTCCAAATCCATGCATATATCTTACTAACTCTGTAGATTTATATTAAATATCTGAAAATGATTGAAAAACCAGGTTTTTGTTTCAAAATGTAAGGAGCTTATTCATCTTCACTTCCTCTTTACAAAAAGATAAAGCTGCACAAACCCCAAACCAATATTTTTCTTGGAACAATGAGAAAAGAAGTTTCTGGACAAACTGCCACCCTGAAATCTGGAATGTCAGGGAAATCCAGACAGTCACAGTGGAGGCCGATTGATCTGGAGCAGAAGCTGCTACAGCTATAGAATAGCAGGTAGCTGATTCAATACTTCAGCGGTAATTTTGGCAGGACTATTCTGTATTGATGGTGAACCTATCCTGTATAATCTTATAATTGTCCATTGGTTAAAGATTTTTCAAAACCCAGAGAACTTTACAGTGCGATGGGTAAAAATTAATGTAAACAGTATTTTAAAAGTCAGAGGATTCCATGATGAAATGCAAAATGTGACAAAACAATCTAATGATATTACCCATGTGTAATGGAATCTCAATAAAGAAGTGGTGACTTGAGTAACTTTGGAAGTGAGTACAGTCTGTAAGACTAAGGGTAAAAAAAAGAAAGAAAAAGAAAAATATACATAGCTACTGTACCTTAGTTGATAAAGTCATTTGCTACAAAATGATACCACTGCATATGTATACTGAAATGGAAGAATCAAGTAAATGGATGGGGGATGGATGGAGGGAGCCAGTTGTCTCACGGTTGGAGGTGGAGGTAAGCAAGGGACAGAGGCTAGAAAGACATATCTTTAAATGGATTCATGTCAGAAATGCCAGTGTGGACACATTTTGCTTAATTGAGATGAAGATGCTTATATGTAAAAATATGTACAGCTATGTGTATATCCATGAGTTGTGATACACACATATATATGTTTGTTCTGTCAGCGGAGGGGAGGTGGTATCTGGAAGCAATGATTCCTCAGTAATAACAAACATACCTAGTTCTCAAATCTTGGCTTCTGGTATCATTCTCCAATGAAAAAAATAAAGGATCTATAAGTAAATAACTGATTCTAGGACTAGGAAAAGAAATACATTTTTTTAAAAAAAAATGCAAAACAAAAATGCCTATTTTGATCTATATATGTACAAGTAGAAGAGGAGTAACCATCCACTATTTAAATATAGACTATAAATAATGACTTTCTTCCAAAGTATGCAGTATAGAAAGGAAAAAAAGCAAGGTATGTTACAGTACTTAACAAAAGTTTTCTCCACCAGGTGAGAAAGATCAACATGTAGTATATACCCTTCATATGATGTGATGAAGACTTCAGTCTGTGATCTATTACCAGAAATTGATAACACAGGCTAATCATGAGAACGTCAGACAAATCCTTCTCTACATTTCTGATATGTGCTCTTTAAAACTGTCAGGATCATAAAAAACAAGGTAAATTTGAGAACCCCTTATAGCCAAGAGGAGGCTGAGACATGGCAACTGAATGTGATATCGTGTCCAGGATTATGTTGTGTAACAGAAAAATTTTAAAAATGCCCTGGAGTTGAGTTAATGATAATCTAAGTTGTCAATAATAGTAGAAACTGGATGCGGGGTGTGGTTGAACTCTCTATGCTATCTTTGCTATTCTTCTGTAAACCTAAAACCGTTCTAAAATAAAAGGTATATTTTAAAAGTTACTGAAATTTTTATGGATGTATCAGATTTATTTTCTGTTAAGCTTAGAATTGACTATTGTCATAATCACTTCCCCAAATCTCATTAAGTCTATTACATTATTAGGAAATACTGCACTATATATCTGTGACCTTATTTTTAAAATTAGCAAGAAGTTAAAATATGTCAATATGCCAATAAATATTAATTTGCAAACAGGTTTAATTACCTTATAATATGTATATACCACAATTTACATAGCCAGTCTTTTGCTGTTGGGAATTTAGAAACATTTTCTCAAATAGTCATAATTATAAATTAAAATAACATACTTATGATTATGAATATTTTTTGTGTACATCTGACTTCCCTGTAATATATCTCAAAAATATAATAACTAATTCATAGTGTGCAAAGTTTATACTTATGATTCATGTTTTCTAACTGCCACTAGTTATTTACAAACTTTAGTTTCCCAAACTTCCAATGAAATTCCAATCATTTTTGCATTAAAAGAGTAAACATAACTCTGTTATTTATATAATTATTAATGAGGTTAGAAACATTTTAAATAGATTTATTAAACATTTGCATTTCTTTTATGAATTAATTGCTTATATCATATGCCCAGTCTTCTTCCTTTTCCTATTACTTCTTAAGAGTTTTTTTATAACATAACTCTTCATTTTTAATAAATATACTCTTTAAAAACCTGTTCTTATGACACCAGTTTTACTTCTAGGCTGGCATGATTGGGAAAAACAGGCTTTTTACATAATTCAGACAAACATATGAGGACTAATTTTGTATTTGATGGGTGATCACAGTAACTTAGGCATAGTTTACTGCTCTTGTTATTTTGTTGCTTTCATGAGTCACTTACCTTTCAGAGAGGATTTCAACTATTTCATATCAGCTGTTCTAATACTTAGCCTTCAGCCATAACAATCAGATTCTTTACTCAGAGAAAATGTCATATATGCTGATTTGTCAGGATGAATTAAGAAATGCCAAACAAGGGTTGTGAAAGGCACAAACATGATAAATATTTTTACACTTGATCTTAGCCAAAAGGCCGAGAAGCAATGATAAATATTTTTAAAAATGATTTTACTTTTATTATGTGAATAATTTTTGTCAGAAAATATAAAATATTTAATTCTATTAAAATTGTTTCTAATTCACATTTTTATTTTTGAAGCTGGAAATAAATAGAGGAAAATAAGATCTAAACAAATGAACCTACCGCTAAAGCACAAAAAGCAGGATTCTACTGACATATTCCCAAAAAACATATTTTGGGGGTAAAAAATAGGGGAAAGAATTGGTAAATTACAAATTATTAGCAGTAAAGAAAATTCAAATATGATGCAAAACTGTGAGTCAAGTTTTGCAAATATTTCTTCCAGGACATGTCTACCATTTTGGAATTAAGTTATTCTCACTTAAAATGCAGTTATGATACTCCTCTGATGAATGAGAATCTTAAAGTTTTATAAAGCAAAAAAGTAGAATGGTCATTAGTCAGTAGTGATCTTATGAATGTTTTCATTGTTGTTTAATGCTCATTAAATAAATCAATAAAGACAACAACATCTAAATAATTACGTAGACGCTTACAAATCTTGGATTAGTAATAAGGAATACTGCAAATCACTGTCTTTTACTTGACAAAAACGTCACTGTTCCCCAAGATGCTTATAAATGTGCTTTGCTCTGTTGGAGATAATATGCATCGCACAAACACATTTTCTACGTTCTTGTTCTTAATTGAAATTCTCAATGTCTTTTTGTTTTAAAGAGTTAGAAATCCTAATATTACATTATGGTATAATAACAAGTAACTCATTATTCTTACATAACACAATTCTAATTTGTTAAAATATAGGAGTAAAATCAAATACATATAATTTTTTAAAAAGATAGCATAATATTAGGAATATCATTAAATATTCTTATAAAACTAAGTATTTTGAAGGCATTAGTAGGAAATAAACTATAATTCAGAACGAGAAAATAATTCTACTGATTCTTGGCATAGCTAAAAGATAAAGTGTGTAACACTGGGCTAGTTTTTCCACTTTTAGAAAGGGAATAATAACTTGCATTTTCAAAATAATTACTTGAAAATGGCTTTATATATTATCAAAACTGAAAAGCAAAATGTGATATATTAATTTAGGGCATATATCTAATAGATCAAACGTCTTTTGTGTAATTTCTATAGCACTGTATTTTTTAAGTGTATATGATAAATTTAGCTAAAAGGAGATGCTTGGTATATTTATAAATCCAAAAATTAATTACATTTAATATTCTCTGGCAAGCACTGTGACCATTTACTCAGTAAAATACAGCACCCACATGAAATCTTAAGCCATCACATTATTTAAAGCCATGATATTCAAACCACTGTTTCAAGTTATTGTAAAGGCTTACACAGACCACTACGTTTCAGGTGAGATTCTGCTCTTTAATGTTATCCAGTCATAAATGGCTGGTCCTTTTTGACTCTAAGTCACATGAGATCTACGTCCTCATTTGTTTGCTGTATTTTTTTCTTATCATTTTAGTCTTGACATGTCTTTCAGGAGAGTGACTATAAACTCTAGCCCTGCCCTGATAGGACTGCAGGGGATTCAGTCTTCGGCATTTACAATGAGCCTTATACTGTACAGGATACTTCTTTATCCTGGACAACGGCCTAATGGTTAAGTGTCTGACCTGGTAACCAGTGTTCTTTGCACAGGAAACTTGTTTATAAAGGCAGATACTCTTGAGCATCAAGTCTGACCTATATCTAGTTCATTCCTACCAAAATAGCTACTATGTCAATGAACTATGACCAGAAAAGAAAAATAAATAAAAGAAATAACAATAAATTGAAAAGAGAATTTCTGAACCAAGGAAGCCTGGGAGGGTAACATTACTGGAGGGAGCAGGACTTCTAACAGACATGTCACTAACACAGATAAAAACCATCATAACCCCAAAATCTCATACTTAAGTAAAGGTGAAGATAATGGAAATTCATTACAGCTAGAGTTGCAGTTAAACCCTTTCACCAAATAAATGGTACCCACATATACTATGGGAAATGTACAGAGAAAGCAGTTTCCATGAGTTTTGCTCACACTTTGATCTACTTAATCAACAAATGGAATTGATCTTTTATGTTGGCATAGTAATGAGATCATAGCTATAAAAACCCTCAGCAGAGAGAAGGAATTTTTGGATGTAAGCATCAACTTTAACTACACATGAATAACTTCAGCTCTGAAACTCTATCATACTGCACATGTTAAACAGAAACACAACCATATCCTCCTTAATGCAACATGAAATTACTTATAAAAGGTAAAATACTTGATGTGGATGAACTTTCACATGCAGAGATTACTGAAGTATTGAAGCAATGTGATATGTTAGCAAAAACATCAAAATTTTTGCACCAGGTATTTCTTTTGTCTTCTTATTCTTTTTGGATGTGTTCCTTTAGGATGATAGTATTATAATAATTGAAAAGATTAATTATTATCTTTGCACCTGAACCTATTTTATTTGACATTACTGTGACAACTGAGAGCAAATTGTATTGACAGGTCCTTCTTAAACACAATTATGCAAAAAAGTACCATCCAAAATCAATTAATGTTGTATATCATATTGAATTTTTTGGAAATTCAGAGCTCAGAAAAATGTGAATCCAAGATACTCAGAGCATAAAGGTAGTGATAGTCATTGGTGATGTTTTCTTGTATGCTCATATTGACGGTGAAAAGGAGTGGAGTATTTAGTGCTGCGGAAGTATTAATCACAACTTTGTATGTGTGTGTGTGTGTGTGTGATTAGTAATTGAATTCAGGTATTTCATCCAACATTTACAGTGATACATAGATATTAATTCATTCATCCTTGTTTCTGATTGTTACAGGACAATCAAACTGAGGAATATCTGACTATGAATACTGGGATATAATAAATTGTTTGAAACATGTTAATAGTTAGATACAGCACGTAGATTTTGAAAAATTTATGTGGCCACTCTTAAGACCAAACTGATATGCCAAAATAACTAAACAATATTTTTTGTTAGTAAAATACACGCAAAACACCCCACCCCTCAAAAAAATCAATGGAAGAAACATGACATGAAAGAGAAAGTAGTATCAATCTGAAAGACCAAATTCAAATGCTTATTATGGGTTGTATGCATGTGTGCATTAATTAATTCAGGAATGTAAAAGCCTAAACTCTATTCTTGGGTATAAAATCCCTCATTAGTAAGTGCCAGCAACTTTTCTCATATTCCAATTCTTGCTATTTTTGTAACTTCATGGTGACTTGTTTCTATTGATATTTTTAATAATTAAAATTATATCATTTACTCTAATCCTATGAATCTAATCTGCATCCTAAACTTCATCTGTTTTTACACAATTGGAAAGTTATGTATTTCTACCAAAGCTAGGATTAGCAAGACAGAGTTTTCTATTTTGTACTTTAATACTCTCAATGGAAATTTGGGAGAATAAGATTGATTTTTGTTTAACTGTTTGGGTTTTCTCTTTCAGTACTCCCTGTAAGTATAGCATTATCATAAGATGTAATATATATATATATAATGTATTTATGTATATATAGCATTTATGTGTATATATATTACATTATTATAAGATTTAATATATATATATTATATATGTATTTATGTATATATAATATTATTTATGTGAATATATATTGCATACATGTATTTATGTACATATAGCATTATTATAAGATGTAATATATATATACATATATATATTTAATTCTATTTCTATTGTCTTTAGTTTAGCTTATATCTCTGCCTCCAGTCTCTTTAAAGTTTCTACTCATATCTTTTAAGTAATGAGAGTCAGTTTCCTTAAACCCTTTCTTCAAAATGACAACCTTATGCCTAACGGCACCTGAGATCAGGAGTTCGAGACCAGCCTGACCAACATGGCAAAACCTCATCTCTACTAAAAATGCAAAATTATCTGGGTGTGGTTTTGGGTACCTGTAAACCCAGCTACTCCAGAGGCTGAGACAGAAGAATCGCTTGAACACGGGAAGCATAGGTTGCAGTGAGCTGAGATCGCTCCATTGCACTCCATCTTGGGCAACCAGAGCAATGCTGTCCTAAAAAAAAAAGAATACACACTTTTTGACATGGTAGGCCACTGTGCCCAGCCCATTTTTTATTTTTAATTTTTGTAGGTAAATAGTAGTTGTTTATGTTTATTAATTATATGGGGTATGTTGACACAGGCAAACATGTAATAACCACATCGGAGTAAAAACGGCATTTCTCACCTTAATAATTTATACTTTGTGTTTAAAAAAATCCAGTTATACACTTTTAATTATTTTAAAATGCACAATTAAATTACTTTGGACTATACACACTCTATTGTGCTAGGAAATTTATTTATTAAAAATAAAATTTATTCTTTCTCAAAGAGTCTTTGTCCAGTCCAATTTCTGGAGTTTTTCAAAAGTTTTTGTTTAGTTGTTTCATAGTTTGAGGTCTTACATTTAAGTCTTTAATCCATTTTGATTTGACCCTTGTATATAGTGAGAGATAGTGGTCTAGTTTCATTCTTCAGTATAGAAATATCCAGTTTTCCCCAGCACCATTTGCTGAAGAAGAGACTCTCCTTTTTTGTTCTTGGCACCTATGTTGAAAATGAGTTCAAAATGGATGTATGGATTTATTTCTTAGTTCTCTATTCTGTTCCACTGGTCTACATGTCTGTTTTTAATGACAATACCATGCATTTTTGGTTACTATAGCTCTGTAATATAATTTTAGGTCAGGTAATGTGATTCTTCCAGTTTTGTTCAATTTGCTTAGAATAGTTTTAGCTATTCTCGGCCATTTGTGATTCCATATAAATTTTAGGATAGTTTTTTTCTATTTCTGTGAAGACTGTTAGTGGTATTTTGATAGGGATTGCATTGAATCTGTAAATGGGTTTAGGTACTATGTACATCTTAACAATATCGATTCTTCTAATCCATGATCATGGAATATCTTCAATATTTTTGTGTGTCTTCTTCAATTTCTTGCGTCAATAGTTTATAGTTTTCATTGTAGAGATGCTTCATTTCTTTGCTTAAGTTAAATTCCAGCATTTTGTTTTATTTGTAGCTATCATAATGAGATTATTTTCTTGATTTCTCTTTCGGATTGTTCACTGGCAACATATAAATATGTTACTGATATTAGTATGATGACTTGTATCCTGCAACTTTACTGAATTTGTGTGTCAGTTCTAAATATTTTGTGGTGAAGTATTTAGTTTTTTTTTTTTTCAAATATAATATCATTTACAAACAAAAATAATTTGACTTATTCCTTTCCAATTTGGATGTCTTTTCTTTCTTTCTCTTTTCTGATTGCTGTAGCTAGGACTCCCATCACTATGTTGAATAACCATGGCAAAAGTTGGCATTCTTGCTGTGTTCCAGATATTAGAGAAAAGACTTTCAATTCTTCCCCATTCAACATGATAATAGCTTTGGGTCTGTCATATATGGTTTTTATTATGTTGATTTTTTTCTATAATTAGTTTTTTTTTTAGAAATTTTACCATAAATAGATATTGAATTTTATCAAAAAATTTTTTTCAGTAGCAATTGAACTAATCATATGGCTTTTGTGCTTCATTCTGTTGATACTGTATCACATTGACTGATTTGCTTATCTTGAATGATTCTTGCAATCCTGAGATAAATGCCATTGGTCATAATTAATAATCTTTCTAATGTGTGGCTGAATTTTGTTTGCTAGTATTTTTATGAGAATTTTTGCATCAATATTCATCAGATATATTGACCTGCAGTTTTCCTTTTTTTATGTGTTTTTGTCTTGTTTTGATAACAGGTTTAACTGGTTTCACAGAATGAGTTTTTATTTATTATTTAGTGTTTATTATTCAAAACAGTTTGAGTAGGATTGGTGATAGTTCTACATTAAATATTTGATTGAATGCAGCAGTGAAGCCACCAGATCCTGGGCTTTTCTTTGCTGGAAGACTTTTTATGACCATTTCAGTCTTGTTACTGATCTGTTCAGGTGTTGGATGTCCTTATAGTTTAATCTTGCTCGGTTGTATGTGTATAGAAATTTGTCCATTTCTCCTAGATTTTCCAATTTATTGGCATATAGTTCCTCATAGTAGTCACTAATGGTCCTTTGAATTTCTGCAGTATCAGTTTATGGTCTCCTTTTAATCTCTTATTTTATTTATTTGATCTTCTCTCTCTCTCTTTTTTTTCTAAGAACTCTTCTTCTTTTGTCTAAAGGCCTCTGATGAATTTTTCAGTATGTGACTTGCATTATTTAGCTCTAGAATTTCTGCTTGATTTATTTTAGTTATCTCAGTCTTTTTGCTAAATGTGTCTGATAAAATTCTTTTTTTTTTTTTTTCTTTTTGAGACAGAGTCTTGCTTTGTCATCACACACCAGGCTGGAGTGCAGTGGCATGATCTTAGCTCACTGCCACCTCTTCCTCCTGGGTTCAAGCAATTCTCCTGTCTCAGCCTCCTGAGTAGATGGGACTACAGGTGTGTGCCACCACTCCCAGTTAATTTTTGTAATTTAGTAGAGACAGGGTTTCACCATGTTGGCCAGAATGGTCTCAATCTCTTGGCTTCGTGATCTGCCTACCTTGGCCTCCCACAGTGCTGGAATTACAGGCATGATCCACCTTGCCCAGCCAGAATTCTTAATTTATCCTCTGTATTATCTTGAATTTCTTTGAAGTTCCTCAAAACAACTCCTTTAAATTTTTTAAGAGGTCACATATCTCTTTCTCCAGGGTTTATCTCCGATACCTTATTTAATTCATCTGGTGATGTCATGTTTTCCTGGGTGATCTTGATACTTGCAGATGTTTGTCTGTCTGGGCATTGAAGAGTTGAGTATATATTAATATTAAAGTCTTCATAGTCTGGACTTGTTTGTGCCTGCCCACTTTGGGAGGGTTTTGCAGGTATTCAAGAGGACTTGGGTGTTGTGATATAAGCTGTATCTGCTTTGGGGGTGCCCCAAGCTGAGTAATACTGTGGCTCTTGAAGAATCACACAGATGTATTGCTTTGATTGTCTTGGACAAGATCTGAAAGAATTCTCTGGATTACCAGGCAAAGACTCTTGTTCTCTGCCCTTACTTTTCCCAAACAAACAGAGTTGTTCTCTGTGTTCTGACCCACGTGGACACTGAGCTGGAGTGACACAAGCACCTGTGTGGCCACCACCATTGAAACTGCCCAGAGTCAGACCTGAAGCCAGCATAGCACAAGGTCTCACCCCAGACTCACTGTAACAGCTATGGGGGTAGCACTTATGTTCACTCAGGTGCCTGGGGTTCTACAATCAGCTGATAGTGAAGCCACCCATCCTTGTGTTCTTGTTTTCAGGGCAGCAAGTTCCCCCAGGCTCCAAGTGGGTCCAGAGGTGCCGTTCAGGAGCCAGGAACTGAAGTCAAAAAACTTAGAAGTCTATTTTGTGTTCTGTTGTACTAAAACTGAACTGGAACTTAAACCAAAAGATGCAATCCTCCCACTCTTCTCTCCCCTTTCCACTGGCAGAGGATCTTCACCCAATGGCCACAGGCCCATCAGGAGTCATGCCAGGTTACCACCGACATTCACTTAAAGCCCAAGGACTCTTCAGTGAGCTTGTCATCAACGCTGTCTGGCCTGAAACTCATCTTTCATGGCAGTGGGGTCCCCTCTGGCCCAGGGCAGGTCCAGAAATGCTGCTCAAGACCCAAGGTCTGAAATTGGAGACTCCAAGAGCCTACTTGGTGCTCTAATACCCTGTGGCCAAGCTAGTACCTAAAGTGCAAGACAAAGCCTCTTTTACTTTTTGCCCTGCTTTTTTCAAGCAGAAGAAATCTCTCCCTTAGCCACTACAGCTGAGAATGTGCCGAGTATCAACTGAAGCCAGCAAGTCTCAGAGTCTCATCAAAGTCCCACACAACGATGAGTTCGTGTCCTTTGTAGGGACATGGATGAACCTGGAAACCATCATTCTCAGCAAACTGACACAAGAGCAGAAGATCAAACACCACATGTCCTCACTCATAGGTGGGTGTTGAACAATGAGAACACACGGACACAGCGAGGGGAGCACTACACGCTGGGGTCTGTTGGGGGGAAATAGGGGAGGGACAGGGGGGGGTGGGGAGTTGGGGAGAGATAGCATGGGGAGAAATGCCAGATACAGGTGATGGGGAGGAAGGCAGCAAATCACACTGCCATGTGTGTACCTATGCAACAATCTTGCATGTTTTTCACATTACCCCAAAACCTAAAATGCAACAAAATAAAAAAATTAAAAAAAATACAAAATCAAAAGCAAGCAAACAAACAAAAAGTCCCACACAATACTATCTGGGTTACTTCTTGTTATTCAGGGCCCATGAAATTGTCAGTTAGCAGGTGATAAATCCTACCAGGATTTATCTCTTCTAGAAATTGGGCTCTCTTCTTGCCTAGAGTGTGTCTAGAAATGTCATCCATGAGCTAGGGCCTGTAACGAGAGCCTCATGACTCTGACCCATGCCTTGTTCTACTGTACCTGAGATGGTATTCAAGATGAAGACAAAGTTATCCACACTCTTCTCTCTCTTCTCCTCAAGCAGAAGGAAGAGATCTGTTTTGTGGCTGTGAGCTGTGCAGCTTGGGGTTAGGGCAGATATAATCCTAGCACTACCTTAGCCATCCTGGTTGGTGTCTCAGTAGGTTGCATGCTCCCCTGTCCACTGGCTCTGAGTCAAGCACTAGGTCTCCCCTAAATGTTGCAGTACTTTTGGCCTAGACTGCCTTTCAAGTTTGTTTAGGTTCATGTTTCAAGTTTATAGAGGGTCTCTGACAGAGCACTTTAGCCCAGGACCAGTGATGTTTTCAGGAGCTAACATGCCACCATTGAGAAGGGTGATTTCCCTCTGATTAAGACTGGTTTAAATGTTCTCTCCAAGAGTGGAAATCAGCTGAGTTTGCTCCTGTTTTCCTTTCTGCTCTAACAGGGCAGCACTGAGTTCAATGCAATGACTCACAATTACTGCCCTTTCCCTCTCCTAAGAGCTCAGATTCTCCTTCTGCACATGCTGTCACTGACAAGTATGGTGGAAGGATGGCTTTGGTGATTCAAGACCATTTTTCCTACCTCCTCTATGTGTCTTCTAGTGATATGAAGCTAAAACCAGGTTCTATGAGTGCTCACGTAGTTTTTGTTTCCTATGAAGTTGCTTTTTTGGGTAGACGGTTGTTAAATTTTTGTCACTGTTGGGAGAACGTCTACTGTGGAAGCTTCCACTCTGCCATCTTTTCTGCTTCCTCTCTCAATTTTAAAGGTACCATAATTCTGTTAATTAATAGTGTTACTAATTCAAAGGAGAGTTACACAACAAATTTGTTATTTTACCTACATTTCAATTGTGATAAATAACATTTTTCAAATGAAATTTCTTTGAGCAGTTGTAAAGGGTTAATAATTTAGAATTTTTTGGGGGGGTGATACATTGACTTTCTATAGATTGTGTCTAACAAACAAATATTTATTATACTGGAAGAATCCTAACTATGAAAACTAGCTTTCTAAGATGCTTGATAATGTTTTAAACATCAATAAATGCTTACAGAAACACTTTTTAATCACCACTTCCTTGAATTCATTATTTTTGAAAACATTAACAAGTTAAAGCTATGTTAGGGAGACACAGACCTTCTAAAATGATTTAAAAACTGATTTAAAAACATTTCATTCAGTCTTAAATGTTTAACCCACACAGTACTATGTGAAGGAAAAATGAAGAAACTAAAATTTACTGAACATTTGCTACATGATAGGTGTGGTATTATGTATTTTCTATTCATTATTTCATATTTTCATCTCATATATAAAACTATAATCATTTTAATCAGAGTATTTGGAGGCTTACAAGTTATAAGTAAATTAAATATTAGAAATTATTTTTGAAAGTGAAGTTGACATTTTATTATCTGCTAACTGTTGAACATATCAGTGTTGAGATAAGCCCCTGGTCGTATTTCCAAAGCCCACAATGACTTATTGCATGCTTCTGTGTTTGCATTAAAATGCATATATTTTATTTAAATTACCACTTAACCATATTTAAATGTATAAGTCAGTAGCATTAATTTTATTCATGATGGTTTTTAACCGTCATCACTGTCTATTTTCAAAAGAAAATAGATATTCTATTTGGTTATTATTCAGGCCAGACAGAAACTCTGTATCTCTTAAGCAATAACTTTCCATGTTCTTTGGTCCCTGGTGCCTCTGATCTGCTTCTGTCTCTATGAATTTTCTATTCTAGATATTTCATACAAGTAGGATCATACAAAATTGTCCTTTTCTGTCAGGCTTATTTCATTTATCATAATATTTTCAAGGTTCCTTCATCTTGTAGTATGCATCAGAACTTGATTCATTTTTAAGGCTAAGTAATGTCCCATTGCAGGATATGTATCACATTTTGTTTATTCAGTAATTTGTTAATGGATACTTAAATTGTTTCCAACTTTTGGCTAATATGAATAGTGCTAATATCAACATGGGTATACAAAAATCTCTTTGAGACTTTTTTTTTAATCATTTGGGGTACACTTCAGAGTAGAATTGCTTTGTCATGGTAATTCTATGTTGTGTAGCATCTTTTCAAAAAAGTTTCAAAAAAGTTTGAACTTAAATACATTTGTAAATTTATAGGGTTCTTAGAAATCTTCTAGTTTTATCTCTCCTCAAAAATTCATCAAAAATGACTGAATTTATTTGTGTGCAAATTTTGGTTATTATACTTGCTAATCTAAGAGTGGAGTACTCTCAAATTAACCTTATGATACCTTTGTTGTTAACTCTTGTTAACATTTCCGAATGAGGTATCAAAGGGTAGATAAAGCAAGATCAACGATGACATCAGTCTAAACATCATTACCTAAAGTCATATAATATTTTTACAGACTTTTGTACAAGAACTCAGCACTTAATAATTAGGTAGGAAATAATAACAAACATAAGACAGAGCCAGATAATTATATGAACCAGCCAAAAATCTTCCTGGATTCTCTTCTTTAAAGCACTTACTCTTTGATCAATATGATTAAAGAAAAGTCTCCGTTCTGCAGACCCAACTGCAGCTAGTACAAATGTCTTTGATTAATACAAGGAAAAATGCCATACATTAGGTCAGATGCTATTCTTTATACATTACACCAAAAATACAATATTCACATTTACCTTTCAATTATATGCTGATATAATTGGACAAATTGCTCTTTGGAATTATTTTCCTCATTTGTGAATGCTGCAGACTGGATGAGGCACTAACAAGCATTCTGCCCTTCAATATGAGCCACAGGGACAAGCAATATCTACAGAGAGAAAAGGAATAATTTCTTGTTCTGGCTGAAGTTATTTTATTTTATGTATTTGAAGTTTACTTCCATACATCAGAATGGGGCCACTTGGTTCATCCACAAAAGATGTATATAGATCCTGCTGTTATATAAATTTTCTTTAATGGACTTAAACTTTAATGTGATTGGAAATATAATTTTCTCATGATGCTCAAGTATAAATTGCATATAAAAGTAATGTAAACTTTATAGTGATCAGAGTTGGTAGCCATATTCAATGCCAGACAGACATATTCTAGTCTGAATTAAAAACCTAATGGGTAATTCAGAGCCTGACATTCTCTGGCCTGACTGGAGATGACTTTATTTCCATCCATCCTCTTAGAAATCTTATCTCTCAGTTTCCTGAATTCTATAAAGCTGTGATCATTCCTTGACCTAGAGACAGAGCCTTTGTGGTAAAATGAAGAAACTATCTTGGATGATATCCAAAGTCCATTTCTATTTATACTTTTAATAACTGACTACGTGTTCTAGAAAAGCTATGGAGATTCAAGAAGAAAGTGGTGAAAACAAACATTCTCTTGAAAGAAATGGAGAAAAGAGTGTGAGTGTATTTAAAAACAGTTGCAAACCCCTAGGATTACTTTAACTAAAGGTCCTGTAAATGGGTTTCATGTGTAGAACGTTTAATTTCCTGGTATTTAAGTGAAACACTTCATTGTAGAATATGCAAACAATGCAAATATCTTTAGAAACAAACCATTTAACCCACAATAACACTAATTAGCATTTGTCGCTGTTAATTTTTTAGTATAATTTTGTATATAAAATATGCAGATATAGAAATAGAATATTATACACCATTTTAGAAAATATGAGAAATGTATTTTTTCTATAATGTATATAAATTATTAATAATAGATCAAGTATTTCTTCATTTGACTGAATATTCTGTAAAACAAAGATTTTAATACTTCTATAGAATTCATCCTTTGGAATATCCATTTTTTAAAATTCTATATCCTAAAGATTTAAGTGTTTCCATAAAGGATATCCTTATAAAATATGTAAATAAATTATCCCTATATATTTCCTAAGGGCAAATTTTATTAAGTAAAATTAAGAGGTACATCATCACATGATACCGTTCTAAATGACTTTTCAGGATTTTTTTTTACACAAGTTAATAGTTTTCCTAGCGTGTCTATTTTAAAAGTGGCATATAAAATCATCTTTTATACTGTAAAATAAGAAATATTTGCAAATTGTTGTTTAATTATCTTTTTAAAAAGTTGACATTTAGATAAAAATGTTCAATCTAATATCAATTCTTATATTTATTACATTTATTATTAGAAAGGAATTAATCAGCATCAGCCAATAATAAGGTAGTATTTAATGTCAGCAGTTAAAAAATAAAGTAAAACTATGTTGCATATGTAAAAACGGTCTCAGATAATTGCTAGACAAGCAAATGTATGTATCAACATCTCTCAATTGGCATGCACCATAACATTTATTTAAAAACATGAAAACTAGGCCGGGCACGGTGGCTCACGCCTGTAATCCTAGCACTTTAGAAGGCCGAGGCGGGTGGGTCACGAGGTCAAGAGATTGAGACCATCCTGGTCAACATGGTGAAACCCCGTCTCTACTAAAAATACAAAACATTGGCTGGGCATGGTGGCGCCTGCCTGTAATCCCAGCTACTCAGGAGGCTGAGGCAGGAGAATTGCCTGAACCCAGGAGGCGGAGGTTGCGGTGAGCCGAGATCGCGCCATTGCACTCCAGCCTGGGTAACAAGAGTGAAACTCCGTCTCAAAACAAACAAACAAACAAACAAACAAACAACAACAAAAAAACCCATGAAAACTGAAAAAAATGGTACAACAATTCTTTTTCTCTCTCTCTCTCTCTACACACACACACACACACACACGCACACACATATATGTATATATATGCACACATACAAAGACATATGTATATATACTACCTATATGATTTTTTTTTGCAAAACCACTTAAATGTTAAGTTGAAGACATCACAGTAATAAACCACTAATTAATTAATTATATTTCTTCTGTAAAGATGTTTTCTTATAACATCACAATCTATTGTGATGCTATTATCTTATTAATGATCATGTTCAAATTTCCACTAGCTATTTCTCTCTATTTTTTATTTTATTTTATTATTATTATTATTTTTTGAGACAGAGTTTCATTCTTGTCGCCCAGTGTAGACTGCAATGGCGCCATCTCACCTCACTCCAACCTCCACCTCCTGCATTCAATCCATTCGCCTGCTTCAGCCTCCTGAGTAGCTGGGATTACAAGCACCAGCTACCATGCCTGGCTAATTTTTGTATTTTTAGTAGAGACGAGGTTTCACCATGCTGGCCAGGCTGGTCTCAAACACTTGGCCTCAGGTGATCTGCCTTCTTTGGCCTTCCAAATTGCTGGGATTACAGGAGGGACCCACCGCTCCTGGCCCTGTTTCTCATAGTTTTTTGGAGAGGGGGCATGAAAACTGAGTATCCACAATCCAATCAATTTCCACATTTCTCATTTTGTTATGTTCTTTGTTTATCCTAATCTAGAAATGCTACCTTACAGGGTCTTTTTGTTTGTTTGTTTTTCATGACATTGGACATTGAAGATAGGTCAGTTGTCTAATAGATAGTCTCACTTTTCGTTTGAGGTAGAGTATCACTGATCGTCCAGGCTGGAGTATAGTGGCACAATCCTCACTGCAACCTCCACCTTCCAGCTTCAAGTGATTCTTCTGCCTCAGCCTCCAGAGTAGCTGGGATTTACAGGTGTGCACCACCATGCCCAGCTAATTTTTATATTTTTAGTAGAAATGGGGTTTTGCCATGTTGGCCAGGCTGGTCTCCAACTGCTGACCTCAAGTGATCCACCTGCCTCAGCCTCCTGAAGTGCTGGGATTACAGGTGTGAGCCACCACACTCTGCTGACAGTCTGACCTTTTTGATTTATGTTTCAGGTTAAAATGCTTAACAGAGGAAAACTATAGGCAATGTTGTATTTCTCTTACACAACTGAGGGAACACATTATGTTCATCTGTTCCACTTCGGTTATTTTATATTTGATTATTTTGTTAACATGGTTACGTTCAGCTCTCTTTATTGGTAGGTTGAAGATGTGATACGTGGGTTACATTTCTATAACGTTTTAGCAAAGTATTGGCTTAAAGTGTCTGATATAATGAGCTGGCTAACTACCTCTTTCTTGTCTAAAATGTGTGAATTTGTATCTGAATTTAAAGCCTTACAGTTAGTTCTATTTAATATAGCATTTCATCTCAGAAGAATAAAAATGAATTATTTCTCTTTTGGAAATTATTTGTTTTTGAAATTAGTAAGTAATATATGATATACTTCTTTGGTATCATGTAAATATTCTCTACTCCAATGCTATCTTAGCCAATGATTTCAACTTTGATTGATTGCCCTTGCCTTGCCAATTAAGTCATTACTTGAAAAAATTAAAATGGAGGGTGAGGTTGGGAACAGTGTCTCACACTTGTAATCTCAGCACTTTGGGAGGCCAAGGTGGGCAGATCACCTGAGGTCAGGAGTTGGAGACCAGCATGGCCAGCGTAAAACCTTGTCTCTACTAAAAATACAAAAATTAGCCAGGCATGGTGGTGCATGCATGTGATCTCAGCTACTGGGGAGGCTGAGACAGAAGAATCACTTGAACCAGGGAGGTGGAGGTTACAGTGAGCCAAGATTGTACCACTGAACTCCAGCCTGGGCAACACAGTGAGAATCCATCTCAAAAAGATAAATAAATAAAAATGAAGAGTGAAAATTTAGAATGGATAGAAAAAATAGAGTTGAGTTAGTAATAAGCCACATATTTTTTATTTCATAAGTTCATAAAATTGATATCCTCCATCAAGCCCGATCACCTGAAAACAAAAGAGAAGAAAGGTACAAGTAGCCAATACCAGGAATGTAAGCTTACCATATTACAGTTCCTACAGATGGTAAAAAATGTTAATGTATATAATGTGCACATTTGTGCCAACAATTTAAAAATGTAAGTCAACGTTCATCAAAAGACATGTATGATACCAGCCTAGGCAACATAACGAGATCCATTCTATACCAATAAATAAATAAATAAATAGCGAGGCATGGTGGTGCATGACCATATTCCAAGCTACTTGGGGGGATCAAAGATAAGTGGGATCCTTTGTGCCCAGGAAGTGGAGGCTGCAGTGAGTTGTAATCCTCCCAGTGGACTTCCACCTGGGGAAGTAAGACCCTGTCTCAAAATAAAATAAAACAAAATAAAATAATATATTTTTAAATAAGTAGCTAGAAATAAGGAAAAAGCCTACTAAATAAAAAAATAGTAATATGAATTGTGTCAAAATTTTTAAAGCACTTGAAACTACAGATACAAACTCCCTACACCCCCAAATCAAGACATTCAACATTGTACTTACAGAGAAAAATGGTAGCAATGGAACAGAAAAGAGTATAGAAACAGACCCATGGAAATATGATTATGTGATTTTTTTTTTTTTTTTTTTTTTTTTTTTTT
>NW_022437060.1:3528798-3571482 GCF_009761245.1 Sapajus apella
GAGACGGAGTTTCACTCTTGTTACCCAGGCTGGAGTGCAATGGCGCGATCTCGGCTCACCGCAACCTCCGCCTCCTGGGTTCAGGCAATTCTCCTGCCTCAGCCTCCTGAGTAGCTGGGATTACAGGCACGCGCCACCATGCCCAGCCAATGTTTTGTATTTTTAGTAGAGACGGGGTTTCACCATGTTGACCAGGATGCTCTCGATCTCTTGACCTCGTGATCCACCCGCCTCGGCCTCCCAAAGTACTGGGATTACAGGCTTGAGCCACCGCGCCCGGCCGATTATGTGATTTTTAACAAGGGTCCACTGAAGTTCAGTGAACAAATATTTGTTTTTTTTTTTTTTTTTTTTTTTTTTTTTTTTTTAAGAAATAGCGCTGGAAATAAGAGATATTTAGCATGAGAGAAAAATTTCTCTACCTTATACCATGAAGAAAAATCCTTTTCAGATGTTTTGGAGATCTAAATGTCAGTGGAGGATAAAACAATAAATCTCTTGAAGTAAAAATAGGAGAATGTTCTGATAGCCAAGGGTTAACAAAATTTTCTTAAAGCAACACTAATCATGAAGGAGAAATGAATGAAAAAGTTAACTTTACTAGAATCAGAAACATAATGATTAAAAAAAATATATTAAGATTGCGAAAAACCAAGCTACAGACTGGCAAGATTGTAAATCAAACTGTTGAATTACATACATTTGCATGTGTTTTGAAAATAAATATATCTATGATAAACATTTTTACAGTATTTCATGTATAGATTATGTAAATGACTCATAACTTTTGAAAAAGGCAAAAAACAAAGTTGAAAATGAGAAAAAGTTACAAACATCTACTACTTTGAAACAGAGGAAATCAAAATCACAAGTAAATGTGTTAAATAGTGCTCCATCTTCTTGGTCATATTAAGAAGATGCAAAGAAAAACCTGCATGAGATCTCACTGGCATATCTGCCAAATGGCTACAGAGAATACAGAGGGCAAGGTTGTGGGAATATTAGAACTTTCATGTGGCGTTTGGAAGTGACCATTGGTTGAATTCCCTTGGAAAATAATTTGGCAGAATCTCGTGTGACCCAGACCTTTCACTCTCAATATACCTCAACTCTTAGCCATATCCAAACAGAAATGGGGTCACATCACCAACAAAAGACATGTACACTGTTTCTAATACCTGAAACAGAGCTATCTTAAATATTTACAAACAACAAAATGTAGAAATAAAGTGCTATGTAACCATATAGCAATGAAAATGGAAACAATATGCTGTGAATCTCACAAACATGCAGTTGAGCAAAAGAGGCCTGAAATAAAAGAGTACATGTTGTATGATTCCATTTATATGAAGCTCAGATAGAGGACAAATTGGTCTCTGAGGATAGAAATCAAGATAGCTAACTTCAGTGGGGGACAAATGACTTGATGGAGAAATTCATGATACTTTTGTTCTATTTCTAGGTAGATGTGCCCTTCTGCTCACATATTTGAGCTCCTTGAAGTTGTTTTTCTGCTGTTCCCTTGCATTCCTTAATGCTCTTGCAAAATCAGTCTACTCCTTGTTTTCTTTCACTGTTATGTAACTCGTTTGTTTTGTATGAGGACCTAGATAATGTCGTTTATCTTCATTTTCTACTAGTTCTTTTAAGATAAAAGAACCACTTATTCTACATAGAACTACAAGACACATTGCAGTTGATGATACAAATATATATATACGTATATATATATTTGATGATATATATTGATGATACAAATATATATATATACACATATATATATATTTGATGATATATATTGATGATACAAATATATATATATATATATATATATATATGATGAGGTCTCATTCTGTTGCCCATGGCTCACTGCAACCTCCAACCTCCCAGGCTCAAGCGATCTTCCCACCTCAGCCTCCCAAGAAGGCGAACTATAGGCACACAACACCACACTGACTAATTTTTGTATTTTTTGTAGACATGGTGTTTTGAACTGGTCTTGAACTCTTGGGCTCAAGTGATCCATCTTCCTCGGACTCCTAAAATGCTGGGATTACAGAAATGAGCCACCACGCCCACCCTATATTATATTTTTAAATAGTAGTTCTATATAAAGTCATCCCTCAATAGCTACAAGGCATTGGTTGCAGGACACCTCCCTAACCTTCATCCCTCCTCATGCAAAAATCTGAAGACGTAATCATCCCTGATATAAAATGCCATAGTGTTTATACACAACCTACACACATCCTCTTGTATATTTTACGTTATATCTAGTTTTATTATAATACTTAATATAATATAAAAATGTCTTGTAAACAGTTGTTATATTGGTTTTATGTGTTTTTTATTGTTATATACTGATTTTTATATTTTTTTTCCTGAATATTTGTCATCCACAGTTGAATTTCAGACATGGGACCCATAGATGTGGAAGGCCAACTTTATACTGTTACCAAGTAGTATATTGTTTCCCTGTTCATCCCCAAGTACTTTTATTTATTTTTGTGTGTTTATGCTTACTTTTTCTATCTTTTACATTATTTTGATGTTTATTACCCATTTTACATTCATGTTCTAAAACCTTGGCATATTTTGAAGTATCCCTTCAATCTTTTTCAGTCAAATCCATTCTTCCTTTATCATCTTGGGATTCAGCTCTCATGACCCTTGTGATTGTGTCCTCTTCTTTGATTTTTCTTGAAAACTTGAATTAATTTTGGTTTTACACTTTCCTTCCATTTGTTCATTTTTATTCTGAGTATTTAAAATTTCTAGATTTAGATGCTTTCAGTATCTTCAAATATCTGATAATATTTAATTTAAAAAAATTTGCCTGTTTTGTAGCTGGTATTTGGGGATAGATATTTTTGCAGCTAGTGCTTGACTTATGACCACGGTTGGGACCATGGACCGGTCGTAACACGATTTGGTCGTAAGTTGAGTAGGCTATATGTACAGTTGAAATGGTGCACGCGGAGATGGTAGTGCTGCCGGAAGCTGGTCCGCACTGTCATACGCCCAGCTGGACAACGTTTGTGCTGCCAGTCGCAGAGCAGTCGTGGCTAGCGATTGTGGTCGTAAAGTCGAATGGTCATAAGTTCATAGGTGGTAAGCCGATCAATACCTGTATTAGATTTTTTTTTGAAGCTGGTATTTGGGGGTAGTATTATTATTAATCCTTTTTATTTTTTCTTCCTCAGCATAGGCTATTTATAGATTTTTGCCTGTCCTTTTTTGTGTGTTTTCATAGACATTGGGATTTTCAGGACAAGCAACATCTAATGTATCCATGGGAATTGATAAAAATATCAACTGGTTTATTATTGTTTTAGTCTAAATCCATCCTTTTGCATTGGAACTGTGAAGTAATTTTCTTACTGTATAACTTTCTTTTTTCTTTTTGAGGAATGATGGGCTTGGTGATTTTTGTTGTTTACACATCCTTCAATTTCTACCAGTTGCTTCCTTTTTTTCCTTACTTGCCAATCCTGCAGAGTGCCTTTCTTTTTTCATTTAGTCTCAGCATCAAAATGCTTTGGTCTAAGCAGGTGCATTACACTCTCCTGATTAATGGAAAAGGAGGATTTGGAGTTCAAAAATGCTTTTAATGTGAAATGGGGCTTATCTTAATTTACGAGAAGCAAAATATGTTTGTTTTCGTTTATTGCTATCTTCTGCAAACCCATCTTTTGCACTTTTAAATGGACTTCTTGTTACCTGTGAACTGTTCTTCCAAAGCCAAAATAAATTGAAACTCCCTTCAAATCTTAATTGCCTTGGATGTTTAATCTGCACAGTAAGGCCAATAACCCTGACACACTTCACAGGATGCAGAAAGAGAAAGAAAATAAATATCACAGATATACACACAACTGTAAAAGCTCTTGTAAATAAAATACAGCTATATAAATGCAAAATAACAATAATACTTGTAATTGCTTTTGAACACTAGAATTTTAGAATGCAGTTTTCGGTAAATACCTCCCCTCTTTGTGAATTCACAGTCATAATAGAATAGATAATTGTGTTTTCCTAGGTTGCATATCAACAGCTACCTAGAAGAGCAGGAAACTACCTTTTATTACAATACACACATTGTCTGAAGAGAGCCAACAGAAATGAATCTTCAGACCTTCGGGATTTACTTAGACAATTTTATATTTCCACTATTGCTTCTATTTTGTCTTTGCAGCTCTGACTCTAAAATAACATCCAAATCGTTCTCTTGATACAGAAACTTCACCAGGACCTTAAGGTAACTTATGTCTTCTACCCAACTCCACATATTCAGACTACAGGCTTCTCCCCGTTCCTACGCTGCTGATTGCCCTTTCCCACTTCTGAGTTGTGGTTTGCCCTTCTCTCTTCTAGGCTTCTTTTCCATTTTTTTTTTCTCATGATATTTCTTAGATACTGCCATGAAGTCTAGTAACAATTGTGTTAGGAAAATATCATCTTTGCCAAGGTAAAGTACTTTTTTTCTCTACTACAACTCTTAACAAATTGTATCTTCTATTACAATGGATCACCTGAATCATTTCTTTCTCCTAATGACTTGAAGAGAAACTGTTGCCCTATTGCTTTTTTTCCCTCTCTTAGTACTGTTCAGCAGGGTGGTGTAAACAGGGAGATGCCCAATATTTGTTTAATAACTGAGAGTAACCAAAGACTGTCTTAGGAAATGAGGAGCAGAAAGTTACTTTTTTTTAATGTTAGTAACTTGAGACAGTTTCCCTCAGGCCTGTAGACAGTACTAGAAAGAAAGTGAAATATTCTTATTTATGATTTTCAAATAAAAGTCTTACATGTTCATACAGAGTCAGGTCAGTCTTATTGACATAAGCATGTAGGATATAGGTAAATATATAATAACACTGTACTTGAATTAAATTGAATAATATCTAGTATGGTTTCATGAAAAAATGCTTTTTAGATTCTAAAAACTAGACTAAGAAATTATGCAAACACACAGAAATGATAGATAGCATATCTTTAAGGTGTAATTTTTAGATGAGTTTAAAAGAAAGCTAAGATATTATCAGGTATCAGACAAAGAAAACTTGAAGACAACACAGTCAGCTTCCAAACGAATACAGAACAAGGCCGAGAATGATATGAAAATTGTTATTTACCTAATGAATTAACAACATACAAGGGGAGAAAACTTGGCCTTAGATACACGTGAAGTGGGAATCTGAAACTGAAATCTCAGCAAAAGTCTGAAACCAGAAAGAAGCGCCCTCTTGGTGATAGAAAGCCTAAGAAGAAGTCCACTACTATAGGGAAGCCCTGAGGAAGGTTTGCCCTGCATCAGGTAAATGAGTGGTAAAAGACGTCTCCATTGAGAAATACAAATTCCATGTGGATAAAATCGAACTTTGCATTTGGGTCACCCAAGCTGAGATATTAATTTAAAAACTAGGCTCAGAGCAATGATTACCCAGGGGACCCAATAGAGGCTTTCAACATCCATGCTCTAGAGATGTTAGAGTAGGTAGTTAGGCAGGCATGAGGAGGGCAGCAGAGAGCCATCCCAGAAATGACGGGTGATTATCAGGTCATGAACAGGTGGCTGTCAAACTGTCTCTCTGAAATGATAATTGATTGCAACTGCTGCCAAGGGAAGATAGTTGCTCAACAGGCAGAAAATACTTGGAGCTGGTGATAGTAACTTTCTGATAAGATCTCAGGAGCTGGGCCAGTGGGTTCAAGCATATGCACTAAAAGGCAAAATGGCAGATGTATGGCCTTTCTTTGAGGATATTCAAACAGTGAAAAAAAAAAAATAGCTCCAAGAGAGTATGTGCACAACTCTAGTAAATGCACTACAAATGCAGTCACGCTCCCGAGTGCTGACCAACACTGTGCATGTGGAAGCTGAGCAGTAGCCCACCCAAGGGAAGGATCAAGGGAGAAGAGAACATTGGATCATACCAATATATAAAATCTTGAGTCAAGAGCTGAATGACACACTCGTGTCTCTCAAGTATCCCTCTTGGCCCTCTTTCCAGTGTACTTTCCTTCCTTTCAGTCTTGCTCTAAAACTTTTAAGTGAACTCTCACTCCTGATCTAAAACTTGTCTCAATCTCTCCCTCTGCCTTAAACCTACTTCTGCCCCTCAGCTGAATTCTTTCCACTGAAGAGGCAAGGATAAAGTTTGCTGCAGCCTCATATGTTTTCACCACTGGTAACAGAAACACTATCACAGCCAGGGGAAAGATGAGCTAAAGAAGAAGCCATGGGTAAATATGGTTTCATATGCATGCACAAAAATTATAGATCATATGAGCAAGTAATCCACCAGCCACAAGAATCTTAAAACACACCAAACATGATGCTGAATACCACAAAACTTAAAAAAAATTACACATTTAAAACATAAAGTGCTTTAAAAATAAACAGATTTGGTATAATAAAAAAGGGGCAAAGTATCATGGAAAATAGGTAGGTTTGCAAAGAAAAACAATAAAGTTGGATAAAACCAATCAGCGAACTTAAAAAATCAATAATATGGCTAAATCTGGGTGAAGGCTACATGGACATTCTCTATCCTGTCTTTGCAGCTTCTTGTGAAATCTTCGGTTTAAAATACAGAGTTATAAAAACTCAATGAGATTCATGACAGGATGCAGCAGCAGAGTGGTAGCAAAACCTGGCAAAATTGCACACAAAGAAAGCAATGGATTAGTGTCACTTATAACTACAAATGAAAGTATCTTAAAATATTAGTAGATAGATCCCCCAGATATTTGGGTCCCCAGAGGATCCCTTAAAGAAACAGATGACACACTCAGAGGGTTTACTTGAGTGAAGATTAAAAAATGGACTATTTCCATAGGTCTGAACAGTGATAAAAATACCAAGAAGATGTGTGTAGCACTCAGTGCATTGTAAGAATGAGAAAGAAGCTATTAGGAGCCCTAAATCATATTGGAAACTCACAAGATAGTAGCTCGGGTAGAAAGGTTGACTGATGACTTGTGAGGATAGAAAACCATGTTTATTGCTAATTTGCAGAGAAGAGACTGTGGGAATAAGATGGTTGTGCCATCCTATGAGTATGGAAGACAGAAGACAAGAAGCCTAGAATAACAGTCAACAGCTGTGTTCCTTCCAGAGTGCAAAGCTGAGCAGAGAACGATGGAGAACGAATCTACGGGCACGACAGGGAATAAACAGTAAAGAACATTTATTTTGTTTTCCAGCATCGATCTTGTCCTTTCTTTGGAAGTAAAAACATATCTTCAAAGCATGTGAAACAAATCCAATCAATATCATGGTGGCATTAATTACAAAATATTCCATTCCTCATATTGAATTCTGATTGATGTTGACTATCACCAGATTTCTTCATGTATGAACAAAAAAATTAACACAAGCATCGTCACGAAGTCCCTGCCTGTGTAGCTGGTCATGAAGCCCAACTAATAATTGTAGCTATCTTTTCTATCTTGCTAGTTTATGTTCCTGTTTCCCTTTTCTACATCCTTGGCTCCTTCAAAGTTTTTCTAATTACTCGATTTTCAGAAAATTCAAGCAGTGATTATTTTTGTTTGCTTGTTTTATTTCGGTTGCCACAATGTCTAATTGACCTTTATTACTAAAAATAAGAACACTCCAAGGTGTTGGGATAAATCCTGCAGGATATGCACATATTTCTTTTTGCACCCACTGTGTAACACTCATCCAGTTTCTCCATCATATTTATAATCAATCACACCAGCCACTTCAGTTGACCCCTGTTCTGCTTTTTGATTCAGTGGCGTGAAGAACCCCAGATGGTAAGATCTCAGTTTCAAAATTCAGTTTTTAAAACCACAAATGGGTTTCATGGTGGGAGCCATCCTACCTCAGCCACCGGGACTTTTGAACTCACCGCAAATTTGTTTCATGATGGGGGCCATCCTCCCTCAGCCATCGGGACTTTTGAACTCTTGAAGCCATGGTTGAGAGGACAAGAGCAAAAGTCTCTTACACACTGTATCACATGTAATAGTGGGACATAGAACTCCCACCTACCACCTCTCTGGTATTCTAGCTATGGGGAAACCATACCAGATCCTGGATAGCTAGTGTGAGATTTATGTTGCATCTTAAAGGAAAGGTCATTAACCTGTGAGGGTGTTGTCTTCCAGTTGACTTTGTGTTCAATGATATGATTATGATAAGGAAATAGCAGAGAGTTTCATGAGTCTCAGCCCATTGCTAGGCTTCTGTATCCATAAAATGAATATCTTGATAAGAGGTGATCATATGTGAAATCCCATGCCAATTCATGAGACAGAATGTTTGTGCTGGCTAGGGTCCTGTGTGGTAGAAAAACAAATTACTTTCCAGAATAAACTCATATTCCCCTAAAGACAAATCAATGTTTTCTCCACAAACAAAATGGACAAATGTAATCGACCTTCTCTGAAATGTCTTGTATCTCCCTTCAGTATAATGACACCAACAAGGGACTCAGTTTGGGCACCCAGCAGTTGTGACTGTCACATCAGCTCCAGGGCATGGAATTTCAAGTTGTTGAGCTCACAGAAGACTCAATTTCAGATGTCTTGACAACTTTTTCTGTGTGTGCTGTCAGCAAGCACCAGGATGTTAGAAAGAAAAAGCCAATAAACATCCATAAGGTGGGTCATGTTCACCATCTCATGAATGCCTGGTGGCTCATAATCTCAGCTCTTTAAGAGGATGAGACATGTGGATCACTTGAGATCAGGAGTTTAAGACCAGCCTGGCCAATGTGGTGAAACTCTGTCTCTACTAAAAATACAAAAACATTAGCTGAGTATCGTGGGGGTGCCTGTAATCCCAGCTACTAGGCAGCCTGAGGCAGAAGAATTGCTTGAACCTGGGATGTGGAATTTGCAGTTAGCCAAGATCACTCCACTGAACTCCAACCTGGGTGACAAAGTGAGACTCTACTTCAAAAAAAAAAAAAATCAAAACAAAAAACAAACAACAATAAAAAAATCTTCATCTCTCAAACACTGGCTATTAGGTCAGCTATATCACAATTTAACTCTAATTTAGGGAAATTTAACCAACTAGTCATACCTTACAAATGTCTAGATTCTTAGGGTAATGAGAAAAAGTAAACCAGAATATTCTGGTTTAAGAGCCAGCCAATATGTATAAGTAAATAAAGAATTGCCGTATTTAAAAGAATACATATGCACAGGTAAAGACTACTAAAATGTCAGGTGCAAGATTGTGGCGCATCCTAGATTTAGCAGACAAAGATGTCAGGTTGAAATATGGAGAAATTCCAGAACATGGCAGAACGCTTGCTTTAGGACTCAGGTAAATTCCTCTGAGACCCACTCTTGATTCAACCAGTGGAGATGAAGGGACTTGGAAGGTAGGAGTAGATTCTTTATAATATCAGACCACAGACAATTATCTCTGTATTATAAAGCAGATACACACTGTGTAGTTCAGTGACTTGGCTTTTTGCTTGTATAAAACCACATGATTTGCATGGTGAGGTGTTCTCCAACATGTGCTATTCTACTTAGACTCCCAGCTCCTTACGTAACACTCAGCTTACAAGTTTTTCTCAAAAGTGAAAACTGTACCCATTGAGTTCATGGATGATAAGCCCTAACGGTCATGCTTCAGGAAAGTCTGTTCTAGATCAGTGAAGTATGTTTCATCAGAGAGAGACACATTATTGCCTTACAAAATATTTCCTTGACCAGGATCTTTCAAAGAGGGCAGAATTTGGTGTTTCAGATTGCCACACATCTTGAGAGACCTCTTTCAGAAAGTAAGTATACAAGAAAAGACTGCCTTGAGATCTATGCTAATTATGAGAGAACAATAATGTAGATTAATTAAGATTAATTAGTAGGGAGCCATAACAGATTAACAAAAGAAAACTAACATCAATTTGCTATATACTAAGTGTCAGGAGCTGTGTTTTCACATCCCATCATCACCTCACTGAATGATCTCAACATTTCTCCTCTTATTTAGTATTAACAGCATTCTTGCAAGTTCTGGTCATATTATTAACATTTCATAGATAAGAAAACTGAGCCTAGATTGCTTAAGGAAGTTCCCCAAGGTCACACAGAGCATATGTGACTGCACAATGGTGTAAAAATAAAACCTGTCTCCTACGAAACCACATTCATTTTTAACAATAATAACCAACAACAGTTTCTTAATCAGAGAGTACTTACAGCATGTGCTCTCACTCCCACACAGGTACGCATGTTTGGTGGTAGACCAGCTTCCTAATTGCTTTTGTGTTAGCTTAATATTATACACACGAAGCCTGGTGCCTAGGAACAAGCTGGGTGGTAGATGAAAACCATTTCATGTTTAAAATGATTTCCAAGCATGATCATGGCAGACTGTGTGAGGAATGAGGCTGAAATTTACTTGTTTCTGCCTCTCAGCCATGCTTTTTTTCTAGCTCAAATCAAAATGCATTTATTGAAGCCCTGGTTCCCCTCCACTCTGATTGACATCGCCTTCGTAAGGGTTTCTCATTAGTTAATCACAAGCATGCCTCCTGGCCCTTGGCCAGTCATTTTTTACTTAATTTGCACAAAGGCAAAGCAAAAGGAGGAAAATTCGGTGAGTGTCTTCAGTTCTTTTATCAATATGAACTCTGGGATGTGGTAGGACAAGTCAAATTTGTGCACCTTCTAATTGGTCCAGGCAGAGATTCTACATTTCTTTCTTGAGGACACTTGGTTAGGCAGAAAACGTTCATATTTCAGCGGGACTATAATCAATATATCAAGTATATTAGCCTCATGTCCACACACAAGTGTTCATTATTAAGCAGATTCTGAAGGGCTCACTGAATATTGCACTTTGAAATGTGTGTCTGGTGCTTGGGAGCAGTTTTAAATCTCTCTTCTGGGAACTAGGACATACTTAAAAGGATTTAGGAGTAGAAATCTTTCACTTAAGAAAATCCATTTCAGCAATTTGCACATTAAGAAAACGGGAAATGTTTCTTTACCAACTTCATTGGCATTTGATGGGAGATCTTCTAAAACACAGGTAATTTTATTCTAGTTATTATGGCTATAGAAGCATAAGTGTTCTTCTACTCTCTTGTAAATATAGTACCGCACAATCCATCACAGTGTTTATTACACCCACATTCTGAGAACTGGTTCCTTTTATTTGAATAATAGTAACATTAAACACTTAGGAAGTATCAGAATTTTGCCAAGAACTTTAAAATGCTTAATGGTATTTAATCGTTACAACAATCAAAGGAGGCAGTTGCTGTCACTGTCTGTATTAATCATAGGAATTTTGAGAGGGTTAAAGAATAAAAGTTGCATAATTTATATGACCCAAAGCTTGAATTTGAATCCAGTGTGTCTCATTCTAAAATCTGTACCTTTAATCTCTAAGTTATACTACCAAGAGAATAATACTAATAGCTAATATTTTGTGTGCCTTTTGTGATCCAAACACTATCATAGGTTATACACATATAAACACACATGTATACATATATATGTGTATATATACACATATAACATTTTAAAACATGAGCTGTACCAATAGACGAAATTTTGCACAGACCAAAGATCAAAGATTTATTGAAATCACCAGTGAAGGAACCAGTAAAAATAGTAAGCTAGTGCCAAAAGCACTTGGAGAATGAAAGATTTGCAGTACATGAAAGAGAAAAGAGAAAGTGAGAGAAAGGAAGAAAGGAAAGGAAAGGAGGGAAGAAGAAAGGAATGGAAAGGAAGTAAGAAGGAAGGAAGGAATGAAGGAAGGAAGGAAGAAGGAAGGAAGGAAGGGAGGGAGGGAGGGAGGAAGGAAGGAAAGGAAGGAAGGAAGGAAGGAAGGGAAGGAAGGAAGAGTTAGATTAAAATAAGTCAATCTTATATCAGGGAATAAACATCTATTCCTGGGGCTTATCTTTACTACTGAAAATAAATTCACAAGTTAATATGCAACTTCACAATACTGAGCTCTGCTCAAATACTAAATTAAAACATCAAATCTAGATTTATTCTTCTAGAGAAATAATATTTTGTCAGGCCTGGTAAGCAGTACTGCTACTATGTGATATTTTAAAGACACACCCCCAACTATCATCATCTTACTTATAAATTTAGAATATTCTGAGTTCTTAAGACTATTTAGAACATTCTTAAAATTTTTCAGTAGTAATGATGATGGCATTCATTTCTGTTACTCAGAAAGGTCTTCAGATGATATATTCTTTCACAATATTAAAAGACTGCAGAACTTGGATGAAACTGTGTTAAATGTAAATTAATGAAGTTATTACCTAATTTGTTTTTCTTGTATCAATTCACTAATATAGTGATTAAAATTCTACAAGAGACTTATTTCTTTTAATTTTAGTATTATTTTTTAGGAAAATTCTTTAGTAAAAATATCTAGTAGAGTAGTAGACTAATTCTTTTAAATATTGAATATTAGTGATTTAGATGTTAGAGGGTATAAATGTACAAATTGTAACGCACTAATTATAATCTCTTAGGTGAAATTTGAATGACAGTGGCAGTAATCAAGCCTACTTTACTTGTTACTTTTCAACTTTCTGGTGTCTCATATCAATCTTGTGAAGTAATTAATACAAAAGTAATTGCTCCTTCTGAGATATGCAAGAAACCATGTATATGGTCTCTGGACTAGCACTGCCACCAGAACAAATCAACACAAAAGACATGCGGTTCATTTAGCAAGAGCAAGATGATCTTTACCAACAGTCACATTAACGAGAAAGATGACATTAGTTTTATAAAGGTAGACTCAAAGAAGGACACCCACAAATAAGTTCATAAGTAATCAAGACTTTAACTCAGACTTTTAGTTTTGTCACTACAAATTATAAGTGCAGCTATTTGTGGATTATAAGAGTTTATCCTTTGGCTCATACTTTCCCCCTCCATAAGTAGAAACAGAATTGAGAAATCACATTGCAATTCAAAGATGACAGGCAAGGAACACTTTGGAACAAAGACAGGTGTTTAAAATATTTGCTCATGTCAGTTGTGAAGGCATGATGAGTCCACTCACACTGGGGACCTCATCTTTTCTGGAAAAATCTCTGGAGGGGCACTTGTCAACCTGGCTATTAAAGATCTGCTTAGACTTTGTTTGCCCTTTTTTTTTTTTTAATTTTGAAATGCTTTTAGCTAAATAGCTAAGTTGTATACATTTCATTCCTTCTTCTTCTTTTTTTTTTTTTTTAATGAGACAGAGCTTCGCTCCTGTTACCCAGGCTGAAGTGCAATGGTGAGATCTCGGCTCGCTGCAACCTCTGCCTCCTGGTTCAAGCAATTCTCCTGCCTCAGCCTCCTGAGTAGCTGGGACTACAGGCATATGCCACCATGCCCAGCTAATTTTTGTATTTTTAGTAGAGATGAGGTTTCACCATGTTCACCAGGATGGTCTCAATCTCTTGACCTCAGGTGATCCACCCGCTTCGGCCTCCCAAAGTGCTGGGATTATAGGCATGAGACACCACACTCAGCCCCTACATTTCATTCTTATCCTGAGTCCACAGTTTATCATCTTTTGCCTATGTGTGTCCATTAGAGTCTAATTCTTAAAGGCAACTGAGAGGAATTGGAGCTGTTAATTTCCATTCTATTGATGATGAAATAAAGGAAGCAGAGATGGAACGATTCATCCAAAGTGATCAAGTATCTAATAGCATCCAGTACAATCCTTGAACAATGATTCTCTACCTGCTTTCTCCACACTGTCCCATAGCAACCCCTTGGTACCAGGTGATAATAATATTTAACGATTAAAGATTTAAGATTAATAAGCTTTAAGTCTATTTACAACCTGCCCAATTAGCTGATAGCAATAATGAAGATAATTACTGATAAAAATTGATAGGAATGTAGAAGGTGCTAAGCTAATAGCATTGTGAGCAATGTACATAGGAAAAGTCAGTTGAAGTCAGGACTGTATAATTGAAGTCATCAGTGATTCTGATGTGGAAAAAGCCACCCTGGAGTCTCTGTTCTTCCTGAAGAGGGCCTGTGGTGTGTTAGAGGATGTCGGTCATTGACAAAGTCCAAAATACTTCGTGTGATTTAGAAGACTCATACTATTTTCTCTTTTGTGGATTTCTCCAGCCTTCCTTTTTCTCACGCTCCATTTCACACCTGGAACCACATCCATTCCCCCAAACATGTAGCGATGTTTAAAATCTCACACTGGCCTCACTGCTATCTCAATTGTCAGGTTTTTCTCCATCTTGTCCACCTCAAGTAGGTTTTCTAATAATCAAGATTTAAAGTATCACTTTCTCTTTGAATTTCTTCCTAATGCATTTCCAGGAAGATTTGTCATATTCTACTCTGTGTCACACTGTAACCTTACAGGCTTCCGTTATGTTACTTTTATATACTTCATTGTGTCTCTTTTTCTCTCCCCCCCATACAAATAATATTATAAAAATGCAGATTGGAATCTATTTCCCAAACAACACAAAGTAAGTCTACAGTAATTTGTTGAGAAAATAAAGTCTGAAGAGAATTCCATGTATTCCCTTGACTTTGTTATGCTCTCTGCATTATCTATTAGAGACTTTAAAATCCTTAAAGGATGAAGCTACGTTATTTATCTGCTATCTGGGGTTGGGAGACTTCACCTCCTCGGTGCTCTGTTTCAGATCCTGTGCTTACCTCATTCCTCCTGCAAGCCACGGTCCACAGGAGCCCTGCCAGATGGTGGGGCACAGTGGGTAGTCAATGCAAACCTGAGCAGCAGTCTGCCGGGCACCAAGTTGTCACAGGGACCTGGGCAGGAGTTTGGACTAATGCCAGCAGGATGGACCACGTCCCACAGAGGGAGGCAGAGTGGAAAGCAGGGAAACAGACCATAAGGCCTGGCAGGCCCCACCTCCACTGAGCTCAAACTGAAGCCCTCTCTAGAGAGCTTGGTAGCAAATACACCAGCTTAACTCCAACCAGGAAGATCCTGCTGGAGAAGGAGAGACACCATTGGGAAGGCGGTGCCAATCTCACCTGCAAGCAAACTCCAGGGAAGGCCTATCCACACAACAACCTGACTGAACGCTAGAGAGCCCAGCAACTCCCTCTACAGGCCAAAAAAGATACAGCTCCAACCTCAATAGAAAAAAACATCCACTCAGAGACTCCTTCTGAAATCACCATCTTCAAAGATTAAAGGGAGATAAATCCATGAAGATGGGAAAAAACAACACAAAAAGGATGAAACCATCAAAGAACAGAACATCTTTTCTTCTCCCAGGGATCACAACTCCTCACCATCAAGGTAACAAAGACAGAGAATTAATCTGATGAATTGACAGAAGCTGGCTTCAGAAGATGGGTAATAACAAACTCCTCTGAGTAAAAAGACCATGTTCTAACCCAATGCAAAGAAACTAAGAACCTTGAAAAAAGGTTAGATGCAATGCTAACTAGAATAACTAGCTTAGAGAAGAACATAAATGACTTGATGGAGCTGAAAAACACAGCATGAGAACTTCGCAAGGCATATGCATGATTTAACAGCCAAATTGATCAAGCAGAAGAAAGGATATCAGAGATAGAAGATCAAATCAATGAAATAAAATAAGAAGACAAGATTAGAGAAAAAGAGTGAAAAAAATGAACAAAGCCTCTAACAACTATGGGATTATGTGAAAAAACCTAATCTACGCTTGATCAGTGTAACTGAATGTGATGGGGAGAATGAATCCAAGTTGGAAAACACTTTTCAAGATATTATTCAAGAGAACATTCCCAAGCTAACAAGGCAGGCCAACATTCATATCCAGGAAACACAGAGAACACCACAAAGATATTCCTCAAGAAGAGCAACCCCAAGGCACATGGTTGTCAGATTCACCAGGGTTGAAATGAAGGAAAAAAAAAATCCAAAGGGCAGCCAGAGAGAAAGGTTGAGTCACCCACAAAGGAAAGACCATCAGACTCACAGTGGATCTCTCGGCAGAATCCCTGCAAGCTAGAAGGGAGTGGAGGCCCATATTCAACATCCTTAAAAAAAGAACTTTCAACCTAGAATTTCATATCCAGCCAAACTAAGTTTCATAAGTGAAGGAGAAATAAAATCCTTTACGGACAAGCAATTGTTGAGAGATTTCATCACTACAAGACCTGCCTTATAGGAGCTACTGAAGGAAGTACTAAACAGGGAAAGGAACAACCAGTACCAGCCACTGCAAGAACGTACCAAATGGTAAAGAATAACGATGCAATGAAGGAGCCATGTCAATTAACGAGCAAAACAACCAGCCAGTAACAAAATGGCAGGATCAAATTCAAACATAACAGAATTGATGTTGAATGTAAATGGCCTAAATGCTCCAATCAAAAGACACAGACTGGCAAACTGGATAAAAAGTCAAGACCCATTGGTGTGCTGTACTCAGGAGACCCATCTCACATGCAAAGATGCACACAGACTCAAAATAAAGGGATGGAAGAAGATTTACCAAGAAAACGGAGAGCAAAAAAAAGTAGGCGTAGCAATCCTATTCTCTGATAAAATGGACTTTAAGCCAACAAAGATCAATAGAGACAAAGAAGGGCATTATATAACAGTAAAAGGATCAATGCAACAAGAAGAGCTAACTATCATAAATATTTATGCACCAAATGCAGGAGCACCCAGATACATAAAGCAAGTTCTTAATGACCTACAAAGAGACTTAGACTCCCGCACAATAATAGTGGGAGACTTTAACACTCCACTGACAACATTGGACAGATCAATGAGACAGAAAGTCAACAAGGATATCCAGGACTTGAATGCAGATCTGGACCAAGAGAACCTAATAGATATTTACAGGATGCTCCACCCCAAATCCAAAGAATACACATTCTTCTCAGCACCACATTACACTTATGCCAAAATTGGAAGTAAATCACATAACTGGAAGTAAATCACTCCTCAACAAATGCAAAAGAACAGAAATCATAACAAACAGTCTCTCAGACCACAGCTCAATAATTACAACTCAGGATTAAGAAAAGCACTCAAAACCACACAGTCACATGGAAGCTCAACAACCTGCTCCTGAATGATGAATGTATAAACAATGAAATGAAGGCAGAAATAAAAATGTTCTTTAAAACCAGTGAGAATGAAGACACAACATACCAGATCCTATCTGTCACATTTAAAGCCATGTCTAGAGGAAAATTTACAGCAATAAATACCCACAGGAGAAACAAGAAAAGATCTAAAATCGACACCCTATCATCCAAATTGAAAGAGCTAGAGGAGCAAGATAAAAAAAAATAAATAATAAAACTCAAAAGCAAGCAGAAGACAAGAAATAACTAAGATCAGAGCAGAACTGAAGGAGATAGAGACACAAAAAACCCTTCAAAAATTGACGAATCTGAGTTGTTTTTTCAAAAAGTTCAACAAAATTGTTAGACCTCTAGCCAGACTAATAAAAGAGAGAATAATTGAATAGATGTAATAAAAATGATAAAGGGGATATCACTACCAATTCCACAGAAATACAAACTACCATCAGAGATTACTACAAACAACTCTATGCACACAAACCAGTAAATCTGGAAGAAATGGATAAATTCCTGGACACTTGCATGCTCCCAAGACTAACCCAGGAAGAAGTTGAAATCCTGAATAGGCCAATAATAAGATCTGAAGTCAAAGCAACAATTAATAGCCTACCAACCAAAAAAAGTCCAGGTCCAGACGGGTTCATAGCTGAATTCTACCAGACATACAAAGAGGAGCTGATACCATTCCTGTTGAAACTATTCCAAACAATACAAAAAGAGGGAATCCTCCCTAAATCTTTCTATGAGACCAACATTATCCTGATACCAAAATCTGTCAGAGACACAACTAAAAAAGAAAACTAAAGGACAATATCCATGATGAACATTGATGTAAAAATCTTCAGTAAAATACTGGCAAACCAATTGCAGCAGCACATCTAAAAGCTTATCCACCATGATCAAGTAGGCTTCATCTCAGGGATTCAAGTCTAGTTCAGCATACACAAATCTATAAACATAATACACCACATAAACAGAACCAAAGACAAAAACTACATGATTATCTCAATAGAAGCAGAGAAGGCTTTCCACAAAATTCACAGCCCTTTATGCTAAAAACTCTCAATAAACTATGCATCAGTGGAATGTATCTCAAAACAATGAAAGCTATTAACAACAAACCCAAAGCCAATATTGTACTGAATGGGCAAAAATTAGAATCATTCCCTTTAAAAAATGGCAGTAGATAGCGATGCCCTCTCTCATCACTTCTACTCAATATAGTACTGGAAGTTCTAGCCAGAGCAATTAAGCAAGAAAAAGAAATAAAGGTCATTCAATTAGGAAAAGAGGAAGTCAAATTGTCGCTATGTACAGATGACATGATTGTATATTTAGAAGACCATCATCTCAGCCCAAAACCTTCTTAAGATGATAAGCAACTTCAGCAAAGTCTCAGGATACAAAATCAACGTGCAAAAATCACAAGCATTCCTATACACCAATAGCAGAAAAACAGAGAGCCAAATCATGAGTCAACTCCCATTTACAATTACTACAAAAAGAATAAAATAGGAATACAACTAACAAAGGAGGTAAAAGATCTCTTATAGGAGAACTACAAACCACCGCTCAAGGAAATAAGAGAGGACACAAAAAGATGGAAAAACATTCCATGCTCATAGTTTGGAAGAATCAATATTGTGAAAATGGCCATACTGAGCAAAGTAATTTATAGATTTAATGCTATCCCCATCAAGCTATCATTGACCTTCACAGAACTGGAAAAAAAAAACACTTTAAACTTCATATGGAAACAAGAGAGAACCTGCATAGCCAAGACAACGCTAAGCAAAAAGAATAAAGCTGGAGGTATCGTGCTACCTGACTTCAAACTATATTACAAGGCCATAGTATTCAAAACAGAATGGTACTGCCACAAAAACAGAGATACAGACCAAAGGAACAGAACAGAGGCCTCTGAAGCAATTCCACACATCTACAACTATCTGATCTTTGAAAACTGGACAAAAACAAGCAATGGGGATAGGATTTCCTGTTTAATAAATGGTGCTGGGAAAACTGGCTAGCCATAGGCAGGACAGAAACTGGACCCCTTCTTTACACCTTATGCAAAAATTAACTCCAGATGGATTAAAGATTTAAACATAAGAACTAATAACATAAAAACCCTAGAAGAAAACCTAGGCAAAATCATTCAGGACATAGGCACAGGCAAGGACTTCATGACTAAAACACCAAAAGCAGTGGCAACAAAAGCTGAAGTAGACAAAAAATGGGATCTAATTAAACTTAAGAGCTTCTGCACAGCAAAAGAAATAATCATTGGACTAAACAGGCAACCAACAGAATGGGAAAAAACTTTGGCAATCTACCCATCAGACAATTTGCTAATATCCAGAATCTACAAAGAACTAAAGCAGATTTACAAGAACAAAACAAACCCATTCAAAAGTGGGTGAAGGATATAAACAGACATTTCTCAAAAGAAGACAAATACACGGCCAACAAACATGAAAAGTGCTCATCATAATTGGTCATTAGAGAAATGCAAATCAAAACCACATTGAGATACCATCTCATGCCAGTTAGAATGGTGATCATTAAAAATCGGGAGACAACAGATGCTGGAGAGGATGTGGAGAAAAAGGAACAGTTTTACAATGTTGGTGGGAGTGTATATTAGTTCAACCATTGTGGAAGACAGTGTGGTGATTCCTCAAGGACCTGAAAAAAGAAATTCCATTTGACCCAGCAATCCCATTACTGGGATATACCCAAAGGATTATAAATCATTCTATAATAAAGACTCATGCACAGGTATGTTAATTGCAGCACTGTTTATGATAGCAAAGACCTGGAGCCAACCCCAATGGCCATCAATGATAGACTGGACAAAAAAAAGTGGCACATATACACCATGGAATACTCTGCAGCCATAAAGAATGATGAGTTCGTGTCCTTTGTAGAGACATGGAAGAACCTAGAAACCATCATTCTCAGCAAACTGACAGAAGAACAGAAAACCAAACACCACATGTTTTCACTTGTAGGTGGGTGATGAACAATGAGAACACATGGACACAGGGAAGGGAAAAACACTCACAAGGGTAGGTGGGGGGATGGGGGGAACAGAAGGAGGGAAGGGGGGAAGTGGAACAAACCACCATGGCATGTATGTACCTATACAACAATCCTGCAGGGTGCAGGACGTGCACATGTACCCCAGAGCCCAAATACAATAAAAAAATTGAAATGATTGTAAAATAAATAAATAAATAAGATAAAATGGGCATAAAGTCTGAATAGATATTTCTCCAAAGAAGATATACAAATGAATAAAATTTTTGAAAAGTGTTTATTTTGTATTTGGAGAACACTCTATTTATAATTCACTTCTGAAATTATACTTCAAGCCCTTCACTTTGTCTGCTTCTATTGGTCAGAATTTCAAAGGGTAAAGGATTCAAAGTGGTACCCTCATTTATCTATCTATTTTCAGTATATTGCAATGTCTTGCAGCTTTTATCTGCCTGGATAAATGAATTTACAATTTGGTATAATTTCAACTCAGGTAACTCTTACAAAATAGAAAAAGAACTTCAAAAGACACCTGCAAGGATATTATAAATTGAAGATAATATCAATAATTCAAGCTAAACTAACAATAAAATTTGTCAGAGCTGACACTTCTAATTCTAGCATAAATGCTTCACTTGAAACATGGTGGTGAATAAATGAGACTCTAATCAGATACAACAACAAGAAGCAGTTATAATAATATAAAAAACTACTTAAAATGTGAATACAGATACATTACCACCACTGTTAATAAGCACCATGCCTAAGCGGATATTTTGTAAATTGTTTCATCGTCTTACATATATATAAATTTTATATCTATCAAGTACTCAAATATTTATATAAAAATCAATGTGTATCCTGAAAACACACATATATATATTTAATAAAATGATCTTTAAAGTAAAAGCCATTGATTAGTTAACAACACTTTTACCTTTCAAAATAATTTTACAATTTAGTGCATGTTTTAAAAGATTTATTGCATGTCTCTGCTACACGACACGCATATATTATGTAAATAAATATGCATTTACTGGGGTATGTGTTTTTCTGTTTGCTTTACTGATAGGGTGTGCTACTCAAAATTTTAAAGATTTTTTTTTTTTCTGAGGATTTTTTGGCTATTCTTAAAATAGCAGGAGACTAAGCCTGACACCTGAGTAGGCCTAGACCTTAGGTGGGGTGTTATAAAAGATGTAGAGGACAACACCATGGTCCTCATGGTGGAGGTTGATGGATGGAAAATGATGGAGTTGGAGACAAAGCACCTTTCAGCTGTCTCATTTTCATCTATCACACACACATATAACTTGTTATTACTTGTCATTTCTTTCCTAAAACTCTCCATTCACACACTGCGTCTCATGTAGGAATTAAAAAAATAATCCCAATGTTTAAGCAAGCTATATACATATTGGTTTGTTCTTTTAGTTTAAATTTAGTACTCCTTATCTTTATGGCATTATTTTCTGCATGTGCCTGTTGTATTTTTATACAATAGCAAAAGCAAAGTGTGATTCTACAACTCAAGCTGTCATTTCATGCTTCTAGGCCTCAGTCCAGTTTCATACATTTTTTTCTCTGTCAACTATCTTTCTTTGTTCTCATTCCATTTGGCAACTTTTTATTTACCTTTCAAAACTTAGTTTCAATGATTATTCATGAAATGTGTGTGTCTGTGTGTGTGTGTGTGTTTGTGTGTGAGCATACATTTTAAAAATGTTTTCCCACTCAGCCCTGTGAGTGTTTTTCCCTTCCTGGTGCCCAAGTATTCTCATTGTTCATCACCCGCCTATGAGTGAAAACATGCAGTGTTTGGTTTTCTGTTCTTCTGTCAGTTTGCTGAGAACGATGGTTTCTAGCTTCTTCCATGTCTCTGCAAAGGACACGAACTCATCATTCTTTATGGCTGCATAATATTCCATGGTGTGTATGTGTCACAATTTTTTTGTCCAGTCTATCATTGATGGGCATTTGGGTTGGTTCCAGGTCTTTGCTATCATAAACGGTGCCACAATGTACATGTGCATGCGTCTTTATGATAGAACAATTTATAATCCTTTGGTTATATAACCAGAAATGGGATTGCTGGGTCAAATGGAATTTCTATTTCTAGGTCCTTGAGGAATCACCACACTGTCTTCCACAATGGTTGAACTAATTTACACTCCCGCCAACAGTGTAAAAGTGTTCCTTTTTCTCCACATCCTTTCCAGCATCTGTTGTCTCCAGATTTTTTAATGATCGCCATTCTAACTGGTATGAGATGGTATCTCAATGTGGTTTTGATTTGCATTTCTCTAATAACCAATGATAATGAACATTTTTTCATATCTTTGTTGGCCACATATTTGTCTTCTATTGAAAAGTGTCTATCTGTATCCTTCACCCACTTTTGAATAGTTTTGTTTGTTTTGTTCTTGTAAATCTGCCTTAGTTCTTTGTAGATTCTGTATGTTAGCACTTTGTCTGATGGGTAGATTGCCAAAGTTTTTTCCCATTCTGTTGGTTGCCGGTTTACTCTAATGATTGTTTCTTTTGCTGTACAGAAGCTCTTAAGTTTACTTAGGTCCCATTGTCTATTTCAGCTTCTCTTGCCATTGCTTTTGGTGTTTTGGTCATGAAGTCCTTGCCTGTGCCTATGTCCTGAATGGTTTTGCCTAGGTTTTCTTCTAGGGTATTTATGGTGTTAGTTCTTATGTTTAAATCTTTAATCCATCTGAAGTTTAATTTTATATAAGGTGTAAGGAAGGGATACAGTTTCAGCTTCCTGAATATGGCTAGCCAGGAGGGGAGGGAAGGAGAGGGGAAGACAGCAGGGCAGGGGGAGGGATGGAGGAGGATGGCGAGGGACAACACTGGGAAAAATGTCTGATGTAGGCAATGGGGGGCGGGGGGGGGGGCGGTGGAGACAGCAAACCACCATGGCGTGAATGTACCTATGCATCAATCTTGCAGGATGCAGGATGTGCAGGTGTACCTCAGAGCCCAAATGCAATTAAAAAAAAAAGTTTTCCAAGACAGGTCTGGAGATCTGTGGAGAGGTATAGGTTGGAGACAAAATTCAAGAAATCATAGAGATAGTAATTAGGTTAAGACTATGTAGACTGAGAAGTGCTAAAATCAAACAGTTTGGGCAAGTTTTATGAAGAAACAAAAATAAAAACCTTTAGCAGAAAAATGTTTTAAAACTTTCTCAGAGATATAGGAGCGAATCCAGCAGAGGGTTTTGGCACAGAAGCTACAGGAATGGATGTTTTGAAAAGGAGAGATGATCTATCACTGGCAAAGCAGCAGAGGCATTCAGAAAACAGACAATAAACAAAAAGCACTTAAACTAATTTGAAAATGAAGTTTATCGGTGACGATAACAATTAACCAGTGTTAGTCAGTGTTCTCTACAGAAACACAACCAATAGGATGTATGTGAATATATAAGAGGGCATTTATTATGGGCCTTGGCTCACAGGGTTATAAAGGCTGAGAAGTCCCTCCAAGGGTGCGATGATGCCCACTGTCATTGGGACCGTGGATTTTCTTTACTCAGTCTGCTGATTCAAATGCTAATCCTTTCTAGAAATACCCTCACAGACACATCCGGAAATATTTCATCAGCTCTCTTGATATCCTCTACCCCAGTCAAGTTAACACACTGAGCTAACCATCATACCTTATAAACAACATTTATACTACAGGACAGGAAAAAATGCTACATGGAAAAGATAAGAAGGGAAATTGGAAGGTATGCTATTAAAGATTTTGATTTCTCAAAAACCTTTGTCTAATTTCCACATCCACCTGTGAGTATTCTTATTCACTTTCTCCTTTCTGCCATCTCTGTCTTGCATATAATTTTTTGTAATGCACTCTAAATGCTAATTTGTGATTAATAAATCTTTACACACAGTACCTTTCCTCAATTAACTGTAAATTACCTGAGGCATTGGACTGTGTCATATTCATCCCTACATTTCAGGCACTGTACACAGTGCCTGCCATATCTTAGGCACTGTGTACTTAATTTGAGCTATCCTTTTGGAATAATAAACTGAAGAGTACATAACATATATCGCAATGCATTTCTGAAAAGTCAGATATTTGTAGTTAAGCCTCTCATCAGTTGAGAAAGTACTTCAATTTTATTGACTCATTGATATTGACTGTTGAAGGGAGGGATCCAAACATTTATGTCTCCAGTTTCTTGGGAGATATTTACAAGAGAGCTCACCTGATTTATGGGTAAGGTCTAATTCCCCTTCAGGGCTATAATCTAAATGACTTCATTAGTGACACACTCCACTTAACTGGACTAACTCAATTGGAACAGCCCTTAGATAATCAAGAGTCAAAGCCCTCTGATTTCAAAAATCAGAGAGGAAAAAAATAACTTCCTATATCAAAAGATAATGTCATGAGAAAGCCAATGCATAAAATAGTTAGTTGGAATTTGAACTGTCTTGTCTGTGAGAATGAATATCATTATCTAGAAATCAAAATCATTAAAATACAGTTAAGGACATTGGCAAGAAAATAAAAGGAATAATTTAAAGTAACTTCTTAAGGAAAACCATTATCCCTCAAAGCAGAGCTATTTAAAGAAAACTGTGAAATCTTACTTCGTTCAAAGATCTCTGGGTACACCATGCATGACAAACTAAATACAAAATAACCTACATAAAAGTCAATGTTTTCATAAATGCAATAATAAAGAACTTCTTATTATTCTTTCTATAGAAATTAAAAAAGCAGCCCGCAATGCAACATTAATTGTACCTAAATAGTCATAGTTTAATCATTATTATTGTTGGAGTGTTATTGTAGATTAAAAACCCACTCCGGATAGAAGAAAGCTATATTAACTAAAATAATTCAACAGTACTTTTCTAATAAAGACAGTGGTGAGTATGTATTTTCTTTCAACAGTATAATAATTGGAATGAAATTCAAATACATCTTATTATTATAAATATGCATGAAAATTGGTTTTAAACTTACTGCTGGCCAATTCTTGTAGTTTACAGAGAACGTGGAAACCCTACTTCTGTCTGCCAGTTATCATGGAGCTAGTCATAGGAAATATATCCTAGGCTATTCTGGGTTGCCCATTCACAAGCTTCTTAAACTATCAAGTCAGCACTAAATGGGTGGAATTATTCTCTCTAATATAGAATTACAAAATCAGGAGCTCTGATTAAATTAATTGGGTATTCAAGTACTACACTAACACACACAACTCCTAAGTATGCAACTTGTCAATTTTTACGAATACCTGCAGCACAGAGATCAATAAAGGGAGCATTCCAGAATCCCAGACACTTGATCATAACAATTCTCAATTAATATTTCCAAAGCCCCCAAGAGACATTTTCTATCTTCTAACACCGTAGGTAAAATTTGTCTATTCTTTACATGAAAGAAATTACACATATGCCTTCTTTTGTGTTTGAGTGGCTTTGTACAATGCTGTATCTGTGAGATCCATCCATTGTCTTGCATGCTACTGTAGTGTGCTTCTGTCATGGTTCTGTAGTGTATCATTTAGGAATATATAAGAATTTATATTTCCCCTCTACTGCTAATGGACATTTGGGTTATTTCCAGTTCTGTTATTATGAATATTGCTTACACATGCATTTTTATGCATGTTTTCAAGGATCTATGTAGTCCTTTTTATACACACACCCATATATTTAAGTGCTGAGTCATAAAATAGCTGATATTCAATTTTATTAGGTATTGTATACAATGCTCACTATAACCTTAATTTATATTATATGTAATAGTATGGATAATTTGGAATCATAATTTTATGTATGTATATAAAACTTTATTATTTGATGCATTTCAAATTCATTTACATATTTATAAAACACAAATTATATACATCCAAAATGTATCTAGGTGTTCAATATGTATCTACTTTTAAAACTTTTAAGTGGCAGCAGATTTTCTTAATTTCCAATCACCCGGAAACACCAGGAAACCAATCACATTTTGACAGGGCATTTCATCAGTGACCTGCATAAAAGAGAGCTGAAATAATTTCATTTGAAGCCATCGTTTTTGACCTTTTCAGTGAGAGATTTGGCTTTTAATCAGAAATCTGTGTTTCATTTCAACAAGAAACACATCATCCCAATTCAGCTATTTCCATACAAATGAACTATTTTCCATAACATAAGATTAATAATGAACAGACTTGCATTTCTATAAGTGTACGGAGGAGTTCGTGCAGGAGACCACTTTACGTTCTAGTTATATATGACATGTATCCATTATGTTTGAACGGTCTAAACTGTCCTTGAGTTTGAGAGATAAAGGTAGATTCACTTGGCAATGATTAACCTCCATAGAGTCAACCACTACTGAATTTGGTAAGAGATGGGTTGAGAAAACCCTAAGGGCCAAGTCTCTACCCTACTGTATATGGAAAAATAGACAGCAGATTGGGACACCTCCCTTGTAAATGGAGGAAGGGAATAAAAGAAAGGTGAAAAGTCTTCACTAGATTTCCATACATATGAAATTGTGGGTTAGAAATAAATACTTCTGTATTTAATTAGCTATGTACATTTAGATGAATAAGAATATGTCTAAGCCTTAGTTTTCTTCTTTGAAAAATGATGTTTGTGATATTTCCTTTGAAGTAATATGTTTTAAATGTGATGAACTAAGTATTGCCTAAATGAAATATATTTGTCATAGCATGCTATTATGAGGATGATTAATATGAATGTTATGCTTTTCAAAGGAGTTTACCATTTATTATTGTATTGTATTAATACTTTGAGAATTAACAGAGCATGTGTGGCCATCCTCGTATGCAGAGAAGAAGCTGCTCTGTGTTAATTTATATTATGATTCATGAAAGCCTTGGGACAAGGGTCAATCCCTCTTTTCTGTTAGTTCAATCGTTTTTCTTATCCCACTTTTCTTCAAAAAAAAAATGATTTATGCCAAAATTATCTGGGCATGGTCGCACACGCCTGTAGTCCCAGCTACCAGAGAGGCTGAGGCAGGAGAATTGCTTGAATCTGGGAGGCAGAGGTTGCAGCGAGCCAAGATCGCGCCACTGCACTCCAGCCTGGTGCCTGGCGACAGAACGAGACTCTGTCTCAAAAAAAAAAAAAAAAAAATTGATTTGTAAGTGAATTATGTTTTCATCTATTTGGACATGGTTTTCTGTGTTTTTAAAATGTTCTCATACTTCCCCTATTAGTGGATATTAATACTATATAAAAGAAGTTCTTTTCAGTCAGATACTCACTTCTACTTCGCTAGTGCTCAGCTACAGGATAACTGTGCTGCTGTTGTTACTTCACATATTAGTACTATCATTCTTTCTCACCTCCTTGATTAGAAAACTTTTTTGGACTGAATGAACAACACAGCATATTTAGATTTTTTATTTTACCTCTTTCATCACCACTAAAGTAGGATGGATGAAGGAAGGAAAGAGAAGGGGAGGGAAGGGGAAGGGAAGGGAGGGGAAGGGAGGGGAGGGGGAGGGCAGGGCAGAGCAGAGCAGGGAAGGGCAGGGCAGGAAAGGCAGGGCAGGGAAGGGAAGGGAAGGAGAGAGGAGGGAAGGGGAGGGGAGAGGAGGGGAGAAGAGGGAAAAAAAATAAGCTAAATTTCCTATTTGTTCTTTTTACCACAATCGCTTTCCAGAAACCCAACATTTAATGCAGTTCTTTCTCCACTGGAAAGCCTAGCAGTCCCAGTACAGTTCACTCATAAACCTGCAAGCACAGTCGTATATTTTATCACTGCCTACTCAAGTTATTTGCACAATGTTCAAGTTTGTGTTCTCATGGTAATCTGATGGCTGCTGCTTTTCCAGCCATAACAACCTCATGAAACTAATCCAGGGGACAGCCCTGGATTAGTTTATTGGCCAGGACTGAATCCCAAGTCTACCACTGTCAAAGAAGATAAAATAATCATGGCTGGTTTAAATTATATCCAAATTTACTATCTGGGGCTGGGCATGGACACAGACCCACCTGAGGCACATGCCTCCTCCTGGCAATACAGTACTGGAAAACAATTAAGCTTCTATTTCAAAAGAAGAAAGGGAATACCTGTTGACTACAGAACCAACAGTGTCTGTCTGTCATGATCTGTTCCTGTCTGGAGTGGAATATGGCATAGAAGTGAAAAAAGTTGGCTGCAAATTTCCCATGGAGCTAATTTCCCTTCTTGTTCTAGTTCTTTTCAAATAATTGTGAATGGCTAAGAGCATAATTATTGTGAAGTGCCTCATCTTGGGCTTGCTGACGGTTTTGAATATTGTTTCTATATCTAAATAGCAGAGAAATCTTGGGCAATTTACTTACTATAATCTTCACACCCTGTCCCAGAGCAGGTATTCCGTGTTTAGCTGTGGACTCCTGTGATTTGTAGCAATATTTTCCCTCTTTTTCAAGGTCCCACCTGACACCATTCTTTCATGTTGCACATTTTCCATTTTGGTGAGTGCCTTCTGGGACACTCCAATTAGCAACTTTTCATAGATTATTGCTTTAAGCACTTATTTTTTTCTTGGTCTTATTATTAAATTATAAGCCTGTGACTATTGGTGTTTTTGAAATCCATCTGCCAGATAATCTATTATAATACTTTGCAAGTTTGTGTTATGTCCCAGAGTAATGCTAAAGAGAAATGAGTTTTCGTTGTGCAAAAATTTAGTTTCGACTTTATGAAAAGCTGAATGGAAAGAATATTAGCATCTGAATTATCTGCTGAGAGAGCCTTTAAGCCATCCTCCTCAGAGATCTTTCATAAATGAATGGAGAGGTGATATAATACTTAAATGTTGAATCAGATTATATCCAGATTGTTACAAGCTTTCAAATCTATGAGACACGTGGACTGACCAGCTTCTGACAGCATCCATGATCTTCTGGAGTCTCATGTCCCATGTTATACAAGATTCCTCCTGGCCAAACACTGAACAAGGTGAAAGCATGCAAAGGCTGTGAAAGGTGGTCTAGGATGCTCCATAGGTCTCTGGGAAAGAAACTAATTCAGGAGGCTTCCTTCCCTAGGAGAACATAAGGACTGTGTGCCTAAACATTGCACCAGTGATGGTGTGTAAATAGTAAGACTTTTATCATCTTAATCTTGGAAGAATTGTTTGCAATGCAACGTATCAAGAGTTTGTGAGTCTTGAGTTTAAGTCATTGCACCTGAAGGACATCTCTTTAACTCTTTGACGTTCATATTTCTCATCCTTAAGAATCAATAACATTTTAGACAACTATTGTAAACATTAAATTCTATAAATGACTGACACAATCAGTAGTGCTGTAGATTCTCTATTAAAGTTCCTTGTTTTAGTCTTTCCAATTCACATACCAATAATGTTGCATAGTAGACTAGAAAGTCATCGAACAGGCTCTCTAGAAAATAGAACTTAGAATACGTCCCTCATGCTGAGACACTTGCAGCATTGCAACCCTAGGACAATAGGCAAAGGAAAAACTGGGTGCAAGCAAGTACAGCATAGTTCACAGGCAATTTGGGTTGACAGCTTTAAGAAAACACACACTATTGTTTGTTTCCATGGCTCGTTATCCAGATAGGTTCTGTTAAGGTTGACTAGAAATGGTCAAATAAAGAAAGGAGGGGGCAAGGCGCAGTGGTTCATGCCTATAATCCCAGCACTTTGGGAAGCCAAACTGGGAGAATCTCTTGAATGTAGGAGTTTGAGACCAGCTTGGGCAACAAAGAAGACCCTATCTCTACAGAAAATTTAAAATTTATCCAGGCATGGAGGTTCACACCTGTAGTCCCAGATACTTGAAAGACTGAGGCAAAATTTTTTTTTCCTATTATGTGTATTTATTTTCCAAGTCATGTATCAGCTTTCAAAGTCAATTAATAAATATTAATTGATCACTAATGTGTATTCTCTAGTAAAAGTACAGCATGAGAAAAACATAAATAAAAATATAGTTTTGGATACGAAATCAAAAAGATAAATAATTTAGAGTAATATTAGTACAAATTTACTAATCCAGATAACAGGTGTTATAAAAACTGAGCAACAGTGAATACTGTGACCTAGAGTGACCAGGAAAGGGTTGGGCTTGATCTAGTCTGGGGACTATATCTAAAATTTAATAAGCAATGATGAAGGAAATAGGCAGGGCCACAGAAGCAAGGCCAATGTTGTAGGCAAAAATTATGTTGTGAGGAAGGACAGATACTACGTATTTCTGGTTTCTTATAAACCAGCATGGCCGATGAGATAAACTCTTGTAATTAAGCTATGGAACATAGTTTGAAAAAACAGATTGGGGTCAGACATTGGAAAGTTTGAATGTCAGATTCAGGAATTTAGATATTTTCTTACGGATCATAGCCCACCGGGCAAGATTTCAATAAGTTAATATTAAAAATAGCTAACATTTATTGGGTACATAGTTTATGCTGTTACTAGTCATAATGCTTCCTATGTTTTAACTCATCGGATAATTTCAACAAACCCTACATCCAAACAATGTCCCATAGTTTAAAAAATCATCTTTTTATGTTTAAATGCACATCTTTCCGAGGATGTATATGTAAGTCAATAAAAGCAAGGGCAGCGAAAGTAGACATTCTTTCTGACTGAACTTGCTTGAAAACACAGTCAGAAAACAAGTTCTCTTTAGATGGTCTCCAGCCTCATGATCTCAGCAGCAGCAGAGTGGGCTTCAATTTCCTATATATACCTTTTATTCTAGTTTTATTGGCTTTCATTTGATATTGAATTTAATTCTCTCAAAACAGAAAATATTCCCTTGGTAGTTCTCATCTCCAGCACATTATATAAATGAAAACAGGTGACATCACTAAATATTCCAGTGTTCAACAATGTGATGAGTTTTTAAATTATTAGGGGTAATATAATCCCTATAGCAATACTTTTACTATTTCAAATCAAAAGTGATCCTTGTTTATTTGACGAATTTTCTTTCCCTTTAAAAAAAATATAAAGTAAGTATTGTTTCAGTTCAGAAGCATTTTTCTAGCCACCTGGAAATTTGTTTTTAATTACTGGAAAACAAATGTGACAAAAGCATCAGACTGTCTAAAGTTTTATCATCTTTTTATTTATATTCAGTTGTTGAGGTTGGGTGCATGGAATAGCAAATCTTCAGAAGAAAGTGAACTTGGTGAGAAGTCTACAATTTTCCTGGACTACATCTACCATTTGAATTAGGAAAGGCCATGTCTATCTCTGAACATTCATTCCTTTAATAGCAAATGAAGCTACTGGTGAGTCCTTCTCAACTGCAAATAATTGCTGTTGGAATAAAAGAGAAAAGGCAAACAGTATAATTAAGTGAGTCATAATAAATATGCTAGAGTTTATTTTACTAGACTAAATCTTTTATTTAAATGGTCCAAAATTTATCAATAATCAATTCATATGAGTAACTTCTTGAACTGAAGCAAACACAAATATTTTCTTCAGTTATTAACATAACTGAACTTGAAGAATGCTAAGCTTTGTCAAATAATTATATTCACTTATGAAACCATTCAACAGAAAAACCTAGAATAATCATTTTTCACACACTGCAAAGATAATAAACACCAGGCTGAGAATTCATGCAACATTGAAATCTGACCTATTTAGCCAAAAAGTAGAGTTGGAATTTGTTAACTCTAAATTTACAAGATTTAACACTCTCTAGGTTACTGTTAAAGCTTCGAAATAACTTTTAATATCTTCTGTCATTCATATAATTATTTAATAAAAATATCTATTGTTGGTTTTTTTTTTTTTTTTTTGAGATGGAGTTTCGCTCTTTTTACCCAGGCTGGAGTGCAATGGCGCGATCTCGGCTCACCGCAACCTCTGCCTCCTGGGTTCAGGCAATTCTCCTGCCTCAGCCTCCTGAGTAGCTGGGATTACAGGCACGCGCCACCATGCCCAGCTAATTTTTTGTATTTTTAGTAAAGATGGGGTTTCACCATGTTGACGAGGATGGCCTCGATCTCTTGACCTCGTGATCCACCCGCCTTGGCCTCCCAAAGTGCTGGGATTACAGGCTTGAGCCACCGCGCCCAGCCAAAAATATCTATTGATAAGTGCAAAATGAAAATAAAAACAAATATAATCACACGGGAAGCATCGGGAAACAGAAGCAGTCAGGAACTTGCTCACGTAGCCAGTAACTCGTCTGTTAGCCAGTTTTTGTCTGTAAGTTGCTTATTCTTCTTAAACTCTTCATGATTTTATATAACCCAACACTTCCACTTTTTTGAGATGAAATCTACTTAACATCAATTAACCATTTTAAGCAAACCATTTGCTGGCTTGTACTACATTCACGTTTGTGCAAACACCACCTCTCTCTAGTTCTAAATATTTTCATTATGCCAAAATAAAACTCTACACCCATTAAGCAGTTATTCCTATTGCTCTCTCACCACATCATCAGTCTAGTTTCTGTCTCTATGGATTTTCCAGCTCTGTATATTTTATATAAGTAAAAGCATAACTTTAGTCTTTGGCTTCTTTCACTTTGAACAATGTTTTTGAGGCTTACCCACATTGTAGTATATATGAGTACTTAATTCTTTTTATGGTTAAATATTAAGCCATTGTAAGTCTTAACATTTTGGGGAACCATAACAAAATGTCACAAACTGGGTGTCTTAAAATACCAGAAATTTATTTTCTCATAGTTATGGAGACTGTAAGTCCAAAATCAAGCTTTCAACAAGGCCATAGGGACAACTCTAGGGAAACATTCTTTCTTGTCTTCTTCTCATAACGTATGGTTGCTGCCAATCCTTGGCATTCTTTGGCTGGCAGCTAGGTCATTCAGTTTCTACCTCTGCCATCACATCAGCTTCTTCACTGTGGGACCTCTCTGTGTCTTCCCATGATCTTACAAGGACACAAGTCACTGATGTAGGTCTCACTCTAATATAGTACGATCTCATCTTTACTTAACTAATTTATTTTCAAAGATCCTATTTCCAAAAATGTTCATAATCGTAGATATCTGGGGTTAGGACTTTTGTTCCTACGTTTCTGAGCAGTGAGTGTTGTCCAGTGCCTCTCCTCTGTTGATTGAAATGAGCATGTTTTGGTTTCTTTCCCCCGTCTCAGTATATTAATGTGGTACATTGATTTTCTTACTTAGAACCACTTTCGTATTTCTGGAATAAATCTAACTTGATCATTGTCTATAATTCTTTTAAAATGTTGTTGAATTCAGTTTGCTAGTATTGTTTGAGAATTTAACACCTTCACGGTCAAAAGTAGGAAATTGTTTAACCATAAAAAGAGAGCTATAGAAGTAAACAGCAAGCAAATCTGTCCAACAGGCTCCTAAAATTATGGTTACCATTGGAAAGGCCAGCCCTACTGGGTAAATAGACACATCCTCCTATTTAAGTTGGATATAATTAAACATTCGTTTTCATTATGATTCCTTTTATTCTAATTTAAATAGTCAACATCAATCTTTTGATTATTATTTGGCTGCATATCTTCAAGGTCTTATAAAATTATGCTTTTCTATTGTAAATTAATGAATTGGAATTCTAATTTTATACATCAGTAACATAATCTAAAACATTATTGTTATCAGAATAACAAAGAGAAATGGATCTGCTCCCAGTGAATGAGAAAAAAGAGATTTCTGAGCCTACAGAAATAAGGAAGACATTGAATTGTAGTAAAGTTACAAAGAGAATGCATTTGTAAGTGGGACACTTTCCATAGATAGATGTGTAGTCCATTAACTTAACACAATTTTATCATACATTGTATGAACCATATTTAGCTTTTGGATAGTACAACTATTAAATAGTGTAGCTCACAGAGTTTCTATAATCAGGAAAAAAAATGAATTCAAAGCAGACAGATCATCATCTACTTAAACTTGACCATTTACTGAATTTTTCTGAGCTTCTGTTTCTCCCTATGGAAAACAGACAAAAATCATGCTTGAATTGTAAAGCTGTTATAAGGAATAAATGGAATGTAAGTTCTCAACAGAGGGACTTATATTATGTTGTCTTTCAGTAAATATTATCTATCTTTTATTTTGTATTTCTAGGTGAACATGGCCTAGTAGAAGGGACTTACCAGGATGAAAAGGCACAGTTTTAGTACAGATTTCAGAATGCACATGTGTATTAGTACAGTGGCCAATCCTTATTCCACAACACAGATTTTATCTTTTCATTCTCCACATTTATTTTATACCAGACTTGGTGGGATCACTTCTCTTCTTTGTGGTTTTCTCAAAAGCAAATATTAATGTCTCATTCACTATCCCATAAAGAAGAGGATATATGTTAGCTATCACAAGAGGACTAGCATCTGAACAGTAAACATGGATCCCAGTGTGTGAGTTTGGCATATTGCTTGGGACTCATCTCAGTGGCTATTCTTGCTATACCAATCAGGAATGTAGTACATAGTCCTGCAACCATAGCCAACAATGGAAACTCAGAGTTTGTGTTCCTCAGGTGAGAATACAAAATCCATCTATCTTCTCTTACTTTGTATTTTCTGTACTTCTGATATACTATCACTCAAAATGGTGTTTAGCCACCTTCTCAATGGCCAATTTAAATATTTGCTTAAATATATAGCTATGAAGTTTAAAAACAGAGAGTGTAATGTCACTTTTTGGGAACTTTAGGTATGTAAAACACATTGATATTGGTTGTTTCATTGCATCTTTGCCATTATTAAACAGATATAGAAATGGGTAGACAGGGTCACTTCCTTATTGTTATTATTATTTTTTAATTTTGGAAGGAGATCTAAGACCACACCAAAATTAGAAATATTTATGTTTATGGGATACACATTAGAATGCATTTTAGATTAGGATTTCGTAACGACAGAGCTTTTGTCTGTGTGTCTACACAAGTGCATGGTATGTGTCATTGAGCATATAAATATTAAGAATTTGAATCAAGCCCTACAGCTTGTAGCATAGTATAGCATTGTCAGTAAATGTTATGACTAATAACACAGCTTAGTGATTGTAAATATTTGACCTTTTATCCAAATAGAAATAAAGTATGCATCCTTGGTATAGTGTTCTATATGCTGTCTCTAATTTTTTTGTAAAAAAAAAAAAAAAAATCTCCCTTCTTTGGAGAATTGCATTTTCTACTATTTCAGTCACTAGCTCTGGTAAGAGCTCACGTATTTGCATATATCTTGGACCCCTACCAAAATTGATTAATCAGGGAAGGTAGGAGAATCACTTCACCCAAGGTCACTTGGTATTTTTTTAGAAAATGGACCTAAGAAATAGATCCATTACTATTAGTAAAGGAAGCTATGGGCTTGTGGGACTCCAGGGTTAACACTGGTTTTTTTCTTGCTTTCTGGAGTAAGCAATAGTTTATTTATTTATTTTTCAATGAGAAGTAATTAAGCCCATCGGATAGAGAAAAACATATACAAGTTAGAGATACAATTATTGGTAGCTTTTGGCTGAGGTCCTAGTTGTTGCAAAACACAACTCCATCCCTGAACTTCCATAGTTACAGTTGCTCAGTTCTTACTTGAAGACAATATGAGTCAAGACACCAATAGGAAAAACATGGTTTCTTCAAGCCGGGTAATTGAGGAAATGTCAATCAAGTGACTATTTACAAATATGAGAGCAGAAGGCATGGGGCAGCAAGGGGGGAAAGACACTGCCATTTCTAAGCTTTAAGGAAAAGGGCAAGGGAAAGATGACTGGAAGGCCAAGAGAAAATTCCAGAGAGAAAGTTTCATGACTATACCTCTGTCCGTTTGCTAAAAAGGTAGCTAAAACCAGAGATGCAAAGCAAGTGTCAACCTCACTGACCTCATCTTTGTAATCTCCTGCCAGTGCCAAAACAAGAGAACAAAGGGCAAGAGAGATCTCATTGGCACACTTTGTATGGGTCAATTTCCTTGGGACAGAGCAGATAGATACAGGCAGAAACAGATATAGAGGTGCAAATAAATCTAAGACACCCAGCACAGAACCAGTGACCCGGTAGATTTTCCTTCTACCAATACTAATTCAAGTTGGGCTTCTATCATTTGGAAACAAGAGCAGCCATGACTTGAAATTTTTCTTTCTAGTTTTTCTCAAGTGCCTGCTTTGTCCACTTGAATTATCTCAAACACGGGACTCATACAAAAAGGGTATTTGATGAAAGAGACAGGGTTAGCAACTGATACATTAGTGAGTCAACTAACCCATGAGAACCACTCTACTTTTTCCAGGAAACAGGCAGTAAAGACAACATGACTTAAAACAGTCTCTCTAAGCCAGTGAGACACCTGTTCATTTCGGTTCTTTCACTCAATCCTGACAGCAATTAATCTCTCCAAACTAGTTTTCCACCTTGGCAGGTCTGCCTATCTAAATCACAAATGTTTTACCTGATTCCATCACAGCACATTAACCCACTGCCCCACCATAGTAGATTCCAGTGGAAGTCAATCATGCAGTTACTCCGTTCTGAGGTCGGATATACACTTATGCTTGTAGGAGAGTTTTGCATTTAGCCAATTTTACTCTTCCTCACAGTCTTGTAGCTAGGTGTCATGAAAAGGTAAAGTTATTCAATGTATTTTTTCAATGGGCAAAATTTTTAAAAAATGCCTGAAGAATTTCTAGTTCCTGAACTCTAGAATACAACCAAAGCTGAAACTAAGTGACACCACAGTGTTTCCAGAGGAACCACTTTCCATCTGTTCCTGTTGTTTGTTTTTCCCTCTTTTATTTCTATTGAGGAAGACTAAGATTGAATGGGTCAAAAGGAGAAGTGTCTCCTAAAAACAGCTGGATCCTGGCAGGGGTCCAGAGCAATTTAGCCATGCTATTGAGCATAGCCATGTCCTAAATTCTGCCTCATTTTTAAAATAAGGAGAGAAGACATCAATATCTGTGATTAGTATGTGATCAAAAATGAGTGATAAAAAATTAATCAGCATTTAGTAGTGAGATCATGGGAAAATACGGGAAAAAAGAGGGAATTGGTCTTCTTTCTCACTCTCTCTTTCTTTTCTTCTTTTTTTAAAGGAATACTTTTTATGTACAAATCACTGATAGATGTTTGCAATAATATGTTTTTATAGATCTTGAGAACAACCTGAATAAAGCAGATATTATTTGATTTTGGTGCAGTTTACTTGCACCTAACCCAAGCCAAAGCAAGGCAGCTCAAAGCAAAAGCTATAAGGATTATAGGTTTCCAGGATGTCATTTGTGAGTCATTATGAAATATTTACAAAAGACCACACAATGAGATGGCATTATGTATTAGTATGTTTTCACGCTGTTGATAAAGACATACCGGAGACTGGAAAGAGAGGTTTAATTGGACTTACAGTTCCATATGACTGGGCAGTTCTCAGAATTATGGTGGGAAGTGAAAGCCACTTTTAAAAAATTATTATACTTTAAGTTCTGTGGTACATGTGCAGATCATGCAAGATTGTTAAATAGGTATATACATGTCATGGTGGTTTGCTGCATCCAACCCCCATCACCTACATTAGGTATTTCTCCTAATGTTATCCCTCTCCAATCCCCCTACCCCTTGCTATCCCTCCACTAGCATCCCCACCCCCCAACAGGCCCTGGTGTGTGATGTCCCCCTCCCTGTGTCCATGTGTTCTCATTGTTCCACACCCACTTATGAGGGAGAACATGTGGTGTTTGGCTTTCTCTTCTTTTGTCAGTTTGCTGAGAATGATGGCTTCCAGCTTCATTCATGTCCCTGCAAAGGATATGAACTCATCCTTTTTTATGGTTGCATAGTATTCCACGGTATATATGTGCCACGTTTTCCTTTAGCCAACCTATCTTTGATAGACATTTGGGTTGGTTCCAAGTCTTTGCTATTGTAAACAGTGCTGCAATGAATGAACATACATTTCTAGATCCTTGAGGAATCACCATACTGTCTTCCACAATGGTTGAGCTAATTTACACTCCCACCAACAGTGTAAAAGTGTTTCTATTTCTCCACATCCTTTCCAGCATCTGTTGTCTCCAAATTTTTTAATGATTGCCATTCTAACTGGTTTGAGATGGTATCTCAACGTGGTTTTGATTTGCATTTCTATAATGACCAGTGATGACAATCATTATTTCATATGTTTGTTGGCTGCATAAATGTCTTCTTTTGAAAAGTGTCTGTTCATATTATCTGCATACTTTTTGATGGGGTTGTTTCTTTTTTTCTTATAAATTTCTTTTGTTATTTGTAGATTCTGGATAGTAGAACTTACTCTAAAATTTTCCACATAATTGGAAGCAAATTATTCCTCAGCAAATGCGAAATAACAGAAATCAACAACCAGTCCCTCAGACCACAGTGCAAACAAATTAGAACTCAGGATTAAGAAACTCACTCAAAACCACACAACTACCTGGAAACTAAATAGCAAGCTCCTGAATGACTACAGGGTAAATAATGAAATGGAGGCAGAAATAAAGATGTTCTTCGAAACCAATGAGAATGAAGACACAACATACCAGAATCTCTGGGACACATTTAAAGCAGTCTAAAGGGAAATTTATAACACTAAATTTTCACACAATAAGTGAGGAAAGATCGTAAATTGATACCCTATCATCACAATTGAAATAACTACAGGAGCAAGATCAAACAAATTCAAAAGCTAGCAGAGACAAGAAATAACTAAGATGAGGGCAGAACTGAAGGAGATAGAGACACAAAAAACCCTTCAAAAAAACTGATGAATCTAAGAGTTGGTTTTTTGAAAAGTTCAACAAAATTGATAGACCTCTAGCCAGACTAATAAAAGAGAGAAGAATCGAATAGATGTAATAAAAAATGATAAAGGGGATATCACTACCAATTCCACAGAAATACAAACTACCATCAGAGATTACTACAAACAACTCTATGCACATAAACCAGTAAATCTAGAAGAAATGGATAAATTCCTGGACAATTACACCCTCCCAAGACTAAACCAGGAAGAAGTTGAATCCCTGAATAGACCAATAGCAAAGTCTGAAGTTGAGGCAGCAATTAACAGCTTACCAAACAAAAAAAGTCCAGGTACAGACAGATTCACAGCCGAATTCTACCAGACGTGCAAAGAGGACTTGGTACCATTCCTTCTGAAACTTTTTCAAACAATACAAAAAGAGGGAATCCTCCCTAACTCATTTTATGTGACCAACATCATCCTGCTACCAAAACCTGGCAGAGACACACTGAAAAATGAAATTTCAGGCCAATATCCGTGATGAATATTGATGTGAAAATCTTCAATAAAATATTGGCAAACCGAATCCAACAGCACATTAAATGGCTTATCCATCACAATCAAATCAGCTTCATCCCTGGGATACAAGACTGGTTCAATATAGGTAAATTTTCAATATATGCAAATCTATAAATGTAGTCCATAACATAAACAGAACCAAAGAAAAAAAAAACCACGTGATTATCTCAATAGATACAGAGAAGGCCTTTGACAAAATTCAACAGCCTTTTATGCTAAAAACTCTCAATAAATGAGGTACTGATGGAACATATCTTAAAATAATAAAAGCTGTTTATGACAAGCCCACAGCCAATATCATACTGAATGGGCAAAAACTGGAAGCATTCCCATTGAAAACTGGCACAAGACAAGGGTGCCCTCTCTCACCACTCCTATTCAATATAGTACTGGAAGTTCTGGCCAGAGTAATCAGGCAAGAAAAAGAAATAAAAGAGTATTCAATTAGGAAAAGAGAAAGTCAAATTGTCTCTATTTGCAGATGACATGATTGTATATTTAGAAGACCCTATTGTCTCAGCCCAAAATCTCCTTAAGATGATAAGCAACTTCAGCAATGGCTCAAGATACAAAATCCATGTGCAAAAATCACAAGAATTTCTATACACCAATAACAGACAGAGAGTCAAATCATGAGCAAACTCCCATTCACAATTGCTACAAAGAAAATAAAATACCTATGAATGCAACTAACAAAGGACATGAAGGACCTCTTCAAGGAGAACTACAAACCACTGCTCGACGAAATAAGAGAGGACACAAAGAGATGGAAAAACATTCGATGCTCATGGTTAGGAAGAATCAATATCAGAAAAATGGCCATACAGCCCAAAGTAAGATACAGATTCAATGCTATCCCCATCAAGCTACCATTGACCTTCTTCACAGACCTGGAAAAAAACACCTTAAATTTCATGTGGAACCAAAAAAGAGCCCACATAGCCAAGACTATCCTAAGCAAAAAGAACAAAGCTGGAGGCATCACGCTACCTGACTTCAAACTATATTACAAGGCTACACTAACCAAAACATCATGGTACTGGTACCAAAACAGAGATATAGACCAATAGAACAGAAGAGAGGCCTTGGAAGTAACGCCACACATCTACAACCATCTGATCTTTGAAAACTGGACAAAAACAAGCAATGTGGAAAGGATTTCCTGTTTAATAAAATGGTGTTGGGAAAACTGGCTAGCCATGTGCAGAAAGCTGAAACTGGACCCCTTCCTTATACCTTACACAAAAATTAACTCCAGATGGATTACAGATTTAAATATAAGACCTAACACCATAAAAACCCTAGAAGAAAACCTAGGCAATGCCATTCAGGACATAGAAAAGTACTTCTTACATGGTAGTGGCAAGAGAAAAATGAAGGAGAAGCAAAAATGGAAACCAGTGATAAACTCATCAGATTTTATGAGACTTGTTCACTATCATGAGAATAACATGGGAGAGATATGCCTCCATGATTCAATTACCTCCCAATGGGTCCATCCCACAGCACATGGCAATTCTGGAAGATACAATTCAAATTGAGATTTGGGTGGGGATGCAACCAAACTATATCAAGTTAGAAAGTGATGAACATCCACTATGTGTCAGGATCTATTCTAAGCACTCTACATTTAATTCTTGCAACACAACTATGATTTAGCCACTATCATTAGTTTGTTCAGCTTAGAAGGAAACTGATGCACAGAGAGATTAAATGACTTTCTCAAGACGGTATAAAATAGAGCCATGATTCAATTTTGTGCAGACCGAGTCCAGATAAATACAAATAATCTTTAGAAATTATAGACATGGCCATTTTCCATAAAAAATAAACTAGCAAAAGTACTATGATATTTCCTTTCTTTTTTTTTTTTTGTTTTATTGCATTTTAGGTTTGGGGGTACATGTGAAGAACATGCAAGATTGTTGCATAGTTACACACGTGGCAGTGTGATTTACTGTTTTCTTCCCCATCACCTATATCTGGTATTTCTCCCCATGCTATCTCTCCCCAACTCCCCACCCCACACTGTCCCTCCCCTATTTCCCCCCAACAGACCCCAGTGTGTAGTGCTCCCCTCCCTGTGTCCATGTGTTCTCATTGTTCAACACCCACCTATGAGTAAGAACATGCAGTGTTTGATCTTCTGCTCTTCTGTCAGTTTGCTGAGAATGATGGTTTCCAGGTTCATCCATGTCCCTACAAAGGACACGAGCTCATCATTTTTTATGGCTGCATAGTATTCCATGGTGTATATGTGCCACATTTTCCCTGTCCAGTCTATCATCGATGGGCATTTGGGTTGGTCCCAGGTCTTTGCTATTGTAAACAGTGCTGCAATGAACATTCATGTGCATGTGTCCTTATAGTAGAACGATTTATAATCCTTTGGATATATACCCAGTAATGGGATTGCTGGGTCAAATGGAATTTCTATTTCTAGGCCCTTAAGGAATCAGCACACTGTCTTCCACAGTGGTTGAACTAATTTACACTCCCACCAACAGTGTAAAAGTGTTCCTATTTCTCCACATCCTCTCCAGCATCTATTGTCTCTAGATTTTTTAATGATTGTCATTCTAACTGGCATGAGATGGTATCTCAATGTAGTTTTGATTTGCATTTCTCTAATGACCAGTGATGTTGAGCATTTTTTCATGTTTGTTGGCCTCATGTGTGTCTTCTTTTGTAAAGTATCTCCATTAAACATGCTTTGAAAGTTGAAAGTCAACTAATCTTACAATGGTAAAAAAAAGTTACAAATTATGACCATTGTGTATTTTAAAGGCATATAATAAAACAATATTATGATATTTCATAGACGAAATTATGGAAAGATTTTTAAATTCTAGTTATTCCAGTGCTTAATCCACAGCATGGCTTAAATATAATATGAATAAAGTTATTGTATTACAGGTATTCTAAAGTTTCAAGGAATGCCACAGCTATTTCTATGTGGAAATCACAGTCTTAAGAGGTAAGTGCTGGGCTGGGTGCGGTGGCTCACGCCTGTAATCCCAGCACTTTGGGAGGCCAAGGCGGGTGGATCACGAGGTCAAGAGATTGAGACCATCCTGGTCAACATGGTGAAACCCCGTATCTATTAAAAATAAAAAAAAAACAATTAGCTGGGCATGGTAGCGCGTGCCTGTAATCCCAGCTACTCAGGAGGCTAAGGCAGGAGAATTGCCTGAACCCAGGAGGCGGAGGTTGCAGTGAGCCGAGATCGCACCATTACACTCTAGCCTGGGTAACGAGTGAAATTCCATCTCAAAAAAAAAAAAAAAAAA